>NC_046312.1:32763732-32801232 GCF_009819535.1 Lacerta agilis
ACAGTTGACAGAGTTAATAACCCAGAGCAAGCACACACCAAATTGACTGTTGCAATATTTTATGGAAAGAATTTTGACTGAAACACAATAGCGAGACACTGTCAGATAATTTAGTGAAGTGCCGAACTGCGTTTCCGCACAAAGCGAGAGTGACTTTTTAATATTCACTAATTCCCAAACAAATAATAATGATCAAGAAATATTAAAATAAGCATTTTATTAGTTTCATTTCATTTCTTAATTACTCAAATTCAGTTTACCAAATTATTGCAGTGTGAAATGCTTAGAGGCAATGCTTACCATTAACAGGATTATTTACATGTAATCCCTCCCTCCCAAGGGGTATGAATGAACCGATCATTTGTGAATCCTGATTTAGGCTCTGAAACAATACCAGATGAATGAAATGTAGTTGTTGATGGAAGAGTAATATAATATGAAGCTATGATTTAGCAGTAAAATTAAACAGACTCCAGTACTTTATATGTGAACTTTTTTTTAAGCATGTAGACGAACTTAAATGGAACTGCTTGCAAAATTGTTCATTTTATAAGAATATTTGCAGTTGTAATATGCTTAAAATAAAAACTTTTGGTTTCAAGCACAACCCCAAATTTACTCACAGTGAAGGCCATTTTTTACTTTTTTCGATTGGCTTGATTGAGATGAATAACGTGCTTTTTATCCATCATGCTTCCTTCTGAATTTTAACCAGTTTTAACCAGTAGGAAAGCTAATTGCTAAGCTAAAAGCAAAGCCCATGAGATACAATGCCATATAAGGGATCTCATGAAACAACAGTCAACAAAACTAATTTTTATTTATTTATTTATACATTTATATGCGTCTTATATTCATCCAAACAAGAAGGATGTGGTTTTGCCCTAAATTGCCTTTTCCTTTAATTAATTTTGTAGGGTGGATGTAATACGCTACACCTGAGCAAAGAGAATCAGACTGTAGTATGTAAGCAAGTGGGATAAGAGAAGCACAAAGCAATAAGGGGGATGAAATGAGCTTCTGTATAGCACTTGTTTTTGTTGTTGTTGATGGTGGTGGTCCTTTACTTCTCTAAGCCATTTGCCTTGATCTCTCCTGGCCTGTTTTGCTGAAAGATTTGCTATGGCGATGCAATCAAATACATGCCATGTTGAACAATGGTGTTGACCATGCCAACATTGGACACTGGTGTAGTTCTGAAGTCCCAATTCTTGCGCAAAAATATATGAGAATCCTTGGGTTCTAATAAACATTTGCTGAGGAGAAGCACTGTGGTGGATTCTCAAATCGCTCTGGCATTTTAGAAAGTGTTGGGAAGAAAAGAGGGCTTACAATATAGCACAGCCCTTCCACAGAAATGCATCAGATAATTTATAAGTCATGTGGATGAAAGGTTAAAATTATATCCCATGTACCAAACTTCCAAACCAGGAGGGAGACTAAGCAAGAAGTGAGGAAAAGTTAAGTTGGGATCACTTTCATGCAAAAACCGAATGTTACTGAATGCTGAATTAGCTCTTGCTGTGAGGAGAAGAATGGAAGCATAAATTTTTTTGACGGAGAATAAATGATTGCATAAGTGTGTGACACTAGAGGGGCTGTGTAAAGCTGTAAAAGAAAGTTAACCTAATTGTACACCTGCAGTAGTAGAATAAAACAACACTAATATCACCCACAAGTTGATTGCAGATTGTTGCTGTTATTATTATTTATTAAATTTGTATACCACGCTTCGACCTCAGATCTCAGGGCAGTTAAACGGATAATAAATAAATAGATTAAAAAATATAGCTATGAAAAAATGCACGGGTAATCAGTTCCTGTGCAGCATACCTCATGTAGCCTAACCACAAAAAATCTTACCTCATCCTTTTATTTGTATGTTGCCTTTCCATAGTTAAAATCATGCTGAAGGCAGTTTACAGAATTAAAAATATCACATAATTACAAACATAACAAAAGTAGTCATGAACAATTAATAAAACAACAAAAATACACAACCAAATTAAAGTTTCCCCATAAATCATAGTAAGTGCTAAAATAAAGATGCAAAAGATTAATACCAATAACAGCAACAACCTCCTCCACCCACCTCCCAACAAAACCCCAGCCCAACAGTCTGTCCAGCTCCCTCAGCTTTTGTAGTTGGAATCAGTCAGCGCCCTGCCCTCCCAGGCCAGCTGGGAAAAGGGTGTCAAGGCAGGGAGCAGGTCTTCCAGGACTCACAGCCAAGATGGTCAGTAGAGAACATTATGTGGCAGATTAGACTACTATTCCAGCATCTCTTAACAGATATATACACTTTCCTGGAATTATAAATATCTTAATACCATCTTTTTAACTTCTTAGTCACTGCATACTGAATATTGATTGTTAATACAGAACTGGGATGCTCTGCGGATATGAAGCCCTTGTGTCAAATCTGAGTGAATGGGAAATTTCTAAATCACAGCAGGATTAGGGCTGCTGGAGAAGGAAGCGCAGAGATCACAGATGGAGGCTGCCAAAGAGAAACTGAAAAGGAACTTGAGCAGCGGGTCAAATCTAAGTAAGTAGCTTGTAGGGATGGAAGGGTGAAATAGAGGACGGACAGGAGGACACTGGACAGTGTCTTCTCTTTGAAGGGCTGGCCAGTCCAAGTCTAGTTTAAAGAACCCTAAGACAGAAACTTTGAAGTTACTCATCAACACTTAGCACCTTGACAACTGGCTACACTCTCCAATGCGGTGAGATGTGTTGTATGTGTATTGGAATTATCTTTCTGGTTTCTAAAGTTGCATCTACACATACACTTGCTCTCTTTTTTGGTGACACACACGTGACTACCCTAGCTCTTTTCAAAGAGTCAAGTTGCTCAGAATGAAAAGCAGAGGCAGGTTCTAAAGGCTGAGACCGACAGTGCCATATCATTGTTCCAATGTTTGAATTGTGCGGCTGGGGAGGAAAGTGGAGGCTCTTAATGAAATACACAAGTGCTATCCCTGACTCATCCCAATTTTGGCCAAACCATGCCTTAACAGTTGTTAAGAATATCAACACAAAGGGCTAGTATACCTTACGCTCCCAACATTCCTCAGATGCTGGTCTGGGCTTTGAGGTGCAGCTTCTTCTGTTCCAGATGGCTCTGGCAGGAGACCAGCTCCACCTTCAGCACAGCTACTTTCTCCCACAGGTCACAACCTTGGAACCCAGCAGTCCCAGGGCTTTGGCTATCCTTCAGCTTTCATCACCTCCCCATGCATCCTCCTCCTTTTCCTCAGGGAAGGGACACAAACTCAGCAGCAAAACGAAGCAAGCTGGAGCCAAGCGACCGTAATGGCCTCATGGACAGGCCCCACCCACTTGACTTTATGGAAGACCGACCAATTGAGGAGTGGGGAAATGGCAAAAGACTTTCTTAGGGGCATTCAGGTGACTTGGATCTTGTTTTCGTAAAAACAGGAAGTGCCAGAGGCATAAATCTAAGAAATGTTGTAGAGGGATGCACAAATCTGAACTTTCAGTAACACGTTGAAACGCTGTACTGAAGGGAAGGCCCCTTGGGAATTTGGGACTCTGCACGAGAAAGGGAGAAGCTGTGGTGGCAAAGGGTTTTGGTGACAGCCCCAGCATCTTCGGAGCAGTTGGTGACTATGGTATGAGCAGTAATCAGTTGCTTCACTTATTTGACAAACTGCTGACACAGGTGTACTGTGTTTACCATCTCGTGTTCCAGCCAACTGTTTCGGTGGCACCCAAAGGTGACAGATGGCTTGCTTGGTGTACCTGCAGCTCTCTCTTTGACTCAGCTGCTCAGCGGTGCATGGAGTATGGAACTAGAGTAACTTAGAGATCAAGGAAGATATAACCAGTAGCAGCCAGTGGAGCTGCATTGCATTGCCCTTCTGACTTCCCAACACTGCATGCCACTGCCAGTTAATGAGAGGGGGAGGACGAAAGGAAGTAGGGAGCTTGGCATTGTGCAGCGCAGCAGAGAAGTAGGACTTGAATGCACCAGTACTCCTCCCACTAGAGATCTCCAGCAACTGGTATTCAGGGTTATTCAGCAGCCACTGATAGCCTTATTCTCCCATTTTGGCCCAGGTAGCTGAACTTTCAAACCACCCAGGAACCAAAGCATTAAAATGCATCCACACGAGAAGTTGTTTGGAAATAGGATAGATGCGATGACATATGAAACACTGACAAATGATCTGATGTGCCTGTGTAGTGCTCACAGTTCATATACAATTGCTGTAATCACAGTTTTAAATTAAATTATTAAGCATCAAACTCAGATTAATTGACTTCAGATCTGGGATTTGAATTTGTCAAGCTGAGCAGACATCGGTTGATTTTGTATCACAGTTATCCCAATTATAAATCATCACCCCCTTTGCCGGCAAATCACTGCAGCCCACTTTCAGCAGTGCGAACGCACTTGTCGCAACTCTCGCCTTGCATTCAAAATGGACATTTGGAAAAGGAAATATGTGCTTGCTTATGTTGCGATGCCACACAGACTAGCAAACACAAACCTATTTGAGGAAACAGACTTTTCTGCCTTTATTTTTCACACCCTATTTTTCACCCCCCCTTTTTCTTTAAAAATGACTGTGTGTGAATGATGAGAGAGCTGAGAATAGCACTGAGGGCAGCTGGGCATTTGGAAGGCAGTTGCAGTTCTACATACAACCTAATTGTGTCACCATGAGCATGGGGTTCCATTCAGAACCCGAGCAATGTAGAGATGTACCCAGAGCCTGCTGCAAACAGGAGCTGTATAGTGGTATCTGGAATATCCTACAGTACTGTCTAGCTTGCTGGATCCTATACCGGTAGAACTGAAGCATAGATTAACGACATCAGAGATGACTTGTGAAGTTTCCTTTTGAGGTCCCATTGGTTTCCATTATTTCCAGAAATATATACGTTAAGCATTACTTTTAATAGTTGTGCAGGGGAAGGGAGGGGGCACTCTAGCAATAATTTTGTTGTTAGAACAGGATTGGTAAGTGGGATAACTACAGTACGTAACTAGCACCTGGTATTCCCCCCTTTGTTGAAGCCTTAAGAGTAATCAACACATGGATCAGTACTGGTATACATAACAACAGCACAATCTTGCGCATTATTTGCTCAGTAGATACCTACTAACTACCGGTACATTGGGGCTATCCTGCCTTGTAAGTGGTCGAAGCTTGCAGCCTTAATACCACAACTAAATAAGTTGCTGTAGGCTGCACTGCTATTACGCTGAGAAAGAATTTTATTCATACCTTTAAATAAGGAGTCTTTTTAGAACAATCACAAGAAGGAATGTCAACTTATTTTGTGATCTGACAGAGTTTGAAATGTTAATTAATGAACATTTCAATGCTATTTGGCAGGGCTGGGGAGGAGCCTCTGCATATTTTAAATAACTAAATGTAAAAGGAGAGGTGGAGCACCAGTCAGAAGCAAACATAGGGTCACTTCCCTTTTTGCTCTCTCTCTAGTGCACAAGGATATTAGCTTATAGGTGTATCGTCCAGTAATGCTATTCTTTACAAGTTGTTGTTGTTGATGATGATGATTAAAATAATATTCACACTTTATCCATGGATTCGAGAAACAGTTCATAACTTCAGAATAACATTCCTGGACTATGCCTATTTCAAAAGGTGCACACGGGATTGTATGACTGAGTGTTTCTCCATGTGGGCACAGTGCTTGGGTATGGAAGAACTCTGTCGGGATGTAATAACCCTCTCCCCAAAACCCAATAATACCACTATCCAGGTGGTATGTGGGCAACACTGAATATTTACAAAGGCTTGCAACATTAGCTGGGACCCAAAATATGTTGTTGTTGTTCAGTCGTTCAGTTGTGTCCGACTCTTCATGACCCCATGGACCAGGGCACACCAGGCACCCCTATCCTCCACTGCCTCCCACAGTTTGGCCAAACTCATGCCAGTAGCTTCGAAATATATGATGCCTTAAATTTATGTGTAACTTAGTCCAATTTATCAGATGCATGAAGTGTTGAGTTGCAAGTATGTGAGAGAGTGTGTGTGTATATATAGTTGGGGGAAATTGTAAATAGTGAGGTCATCAGACACTGAGATACGGAAAAGCATAGTTTATGAAAATGACATGACTAATAGTGAGCATTGACAAAAAGCTGGTATTGGTAACACAGACATCCTGGCATAAGTTAACCAATGAACATATGCAGTGTGATTAAAAATAATAATCATTTGTCCCGATTCAGCCCACAAGTGATAGCACTAAACCTCTTGATGAATCATAATTCAGCATTTTCATGTAGCAGTCTCCCTTTGTTCCAATATGGCATTGGCCACTTTAAGGCCAGTTACAGAGAGCCGTGGGAGACTAAAGTGCTCCCCCACTGGTTTTTTATATACAGTACTACCATTTCGGATGTACAGAAACTGACCTGATCTGTCCTATGCAGAATACAAAAGGGCGTCATTGACAAGTTATCAAATATTACAAAGGAAGTTGAAAAAGTAAAAGAACCCCTAACATTATGTATAATATTACTAGTATTCACTTTGTAGAAAGAATTGTGCATCTACATAATGGATATATTGGAACCCACTGGCCACTATACATTCTTGCATGCTTCTAACTTCCACTCGGAATAGAGTACAAAATCCTACAAAACAGCCTCATATATTCACATTTAACCAGCAAGTCTAAGATCCACAGCTCACAACTAAAGAATATACATCAAGTTGTTCTCAAATACCAGCCAACTAAATGAAAAACAAAGCAGAACGGAACTACAAAATCAGATTGGGATTCAGGAATAATCTTATGTAGGACAGACCCAGAAGAGAAAACAAGTCCACCACTTGTTGTCATCTAATTCCCAGCTGAAACTACTCAAACATTTCACCAGTGATCTATAGTCCATCCTAGACACTTCTCTCTCACAGAGCATGGGTAGCAGGCCAGTATGTGCCAACAGAAATGTGGCAGATACCAGGTCTGCCCCCATGACTCCTCCGACATCACTATGTTGGAATCTAATGTACTTTTCTGCCTTTAACTTCCTTCTGACTTCACTGTTTACAGTTCCCTTATTCTCTCAACTCTGGAAAACACCTCATGCATCTGATGGTGTAGCCTGTACTCCATGAAAGCTTATGCTGCAATAAATTTGTTAGGCCGTATCCAATGTTAATCAGCGTAATCTCATGGAAATCCATTATTTTACTGAATTACATTCATTGATTTTGATGTGTCTGAGAACAACTTCATTCACGATCACTCTTAGTCTTTAAGGCAGGGTTGGGGGACCTATGGCCTTCCCGATGTTACTAGGCATCAGCTCCCACCATTCCTGATCATTGGACATGCTGGCTAGGGCTGATGGGAGCTGAAGTCCAACAGTCCTGGGAGGGCCACAGGTTCTACCTCCCTGCTTTAAGGCGCCACAAGGGGTTTTTTAACTGAAAAATTAATGGATACTGTCCAACTACGCATGCTTTCCCAAGGAACAGTAAGTAATGTTTAACAGTAGATATGGCAGTCTAAACACATGTAGCTGCATTGAAGGAGGTCTTGAATTATGATGCAAGTTATTTTGCTGCTGTTGCTGTCTAAATACATGGAATGACATACCAATGTTGCCCAGTTCCAACATTTCAGCTAAGCCGGCATGCTGTGTAATTGCTCACAACGCATTAAGTTTGATATGTTCTGTAGACTCCCATCTTTTACCTGATGCGTTTATTCTGAATGGGATACCTCAAAGTGAACATATCTGATTCAGTAAAAGGCACATAAAATTTAAACCATGCAAGCAGGATATGCTTTCAGGAAATCTCTGTATACAGGAAATATCTGCATGGGGGTCTTTTTTGCTGGCAATGATCCAGTGCTCAGAGAATGAATATAAGGATGTTCACAAATAGTGTTGATGCTTAACTGATTTCATATGTTTGACCAGCTCGTTTTCTAGCTTTCATCTGCAGATATTATAACTCCCGCCCCCCGCCCCCAAAAATCCACCATAATTCTCATTTGCTTCACAAGGCAACAGAAAAGCAAAACTAGTACAAAAAAGGTGAAAATGCATTATGCCTAAAATTGGATTAAAAGCAAATCAAAATCCAACTGTGAATTTATCATTTCAATGAATTTCAATGCATGGTTTAAAATCTGTTCAAAATCTATTTGAAAATGAATATGTAATAATATAGACATATCTCTTTTTATAAAGCTAGCATTGTTGGATGTATTCTGTGCATTATAATTCATGAACAGAGTAGATGACTATTTGAGAAGTATTAAAATGAGCTGACTTTTCAATACAGGTATCTTGACAATAAGTTTTTTTTCCTATTCTTGGCAATTCAGAAACGTAGACAATTGTGCTGGAAAAATAATATGTATTGTAATATTCATTGTACAGTAGAAGTATAGTAAGTGGCAATTCTGGACATTACAAGAGACACAAGGATTATTTTCTGTGATTGCACAGAGAATGCTTGGATTTCTTGTGAAGCTTTTGCATTGGAAATGAGATTCATCAGTCTGAACAGGGCAGGGTTAGAGCCCTTAGCAACATGCTTATTTTGTAGAAGGTCACTCAATAATAACTTCCTCTGCCCTCCAAGCTTATTAAGACTGACTGGCATATATTAATGAAAACACCTGATTCTCCAACCATAAAACCCAGACAAAGACTTTATTTTAATATTAAGGAAGGAACCCTTAATTAGCAGGGTTTCAAAAATGTCAGCTTCTTCTATTAGCTGTTCTGGTCCATCAAAGCTATAATCCCTACTGTCAAACTCCATCACATGATAGACAGTTTGCTGGCTCTCTCTCTCTCTTTTTAACAACTCTGATCATACTGACTGAAGCTTTTCTTATTTTGCTATCACATTTAACAACTTTGCATGCATTTCCATGTTGCATTGCTGATTTTACTCCTCTTTTCAAAGTCCACTTGTGTCAGCTAAAAAGGAGACGAATCTGAGGAAACACAAAATATTACAAGCTGATACACAGACACATAATTAAGGGCTTTCTGGAAGACTTATTCATAATATTGATTCTTTTTCCGGGGGCATGCAAATGTGGTTCTGTGAAAACGTGAAGGAAAAACAAGGGTTCACAGATGAATTTCCATCTCAGACAAGTTACAGAAAGGAAAGAACAAATGTTTGAAATGTATCTCTAAGGCTCAGGGAAAAAATTGCACCGCCTTCATTGTTAGTCAGCCTCACTGCTAAAATGATGTAGTCAATTGAGAGCTGAAAGCAGTGCTCTTTAAAGCAAGGCAGAAGAACTGCATCAAGTGGATATTTATTAAGTATTTACATACACAGCCTTGCATCCTGGTGCTCTTTCCAAAATCAAAGCTTTAGAGAAAGAAGAAAACAATACAAAATAAAGCAATGAACTGGATCCAAAGGCTGGGATTAGTTTAAAGCAGGGGCGTAGAAAGGGGGGTGAGGGGGATGCAGGCCGCCTCGTGTGTTATCCCTGAGGGGGTGACAAAATGGCACACCGCAGGGGGTGGCACTTACCTTGGGGCCTGGCCTGCAGCGTGCCTGAGCCACACATCTCTCCTGGGAGTGACGCGGTGGCTCGGGGCCCCGCAATGCCTGAAACGGCAGCATGGGGCTTTTCTCCACCAGGAGGACTCTGTGGGCAGCTCGCTGCGCCACTCCCGTGCGCAGATCACCGCCCCGCCCCCATGTGTGCATTCTCCCCCCCCCCCCCCGCCACCGCTCTGGGTGCTGGAGCAGCTAGCTATGCCCCTGGTTTAAAGCTTTTGTGATATAAGGTTCCTCCATCCAGTTCTGATCTATTCTCATTCCCTTCTGCAACCCTCTTTGAAACTGCCCATGCTATTCAGAAGGTCCTCCGTGAAAGCTTTGGGGCTTTGTGCGGTGGCAGAGGGTAAAGAAGGAATAAGGTAATGATAGAGTCGGCCAGGACATTTTGCTGGTGTAGGCCACCCACCCTGCCGATCCAGGCTCCCTCTCTGCGCCCACCATCACGTCTGCCACCATAATTGTGCCCTCGCCCACAGCTGCACCCGTGCTACTGCTACAACACAGTGTCGAGGGACCAGCCTTAAGTGTGACTGTGGCAGTGGTGGCATGGGTGAAGCTGTGGCAGGGCTGGCAGTTGCACAACGGGACTGGCAACAGCACAACAGCGGGTGAGGTAGGGGTCAGATCTGCTGCCTAAGGTAAATTTTTTCGCCTCGCCTCATGGAAACGCCGGCCTTGGGTAATGATCAGTTGTGCAAGTGGCCTTCCACTCATGCAACCTTTCAATTCAACTCCATATGCTTTATCCATTCATTAACTCAAAAAATTATACCCTGTTTTTCACCACATAGGTCTCCAAGTGGCCTGCAACAATAAAGTACACAATAGAGATACAATTTAAACTTCCAAAATATAAAACCTCAAGAATTTAAAAGCTTAAAAAAAGTAAAACACCTGAGAAGCCTTCAGGCTGCAAAGGTCTCCTGAAATTAAACAGTTTTGCCAAAATATCTGATACTACGTAAGCAGGGGTGGTACCTATCTAATTCTTGTGGATGGGAGTTCCACAGAACTCCCTTCTTGTGGGATGGAGTTCCACAGTGCCTGCAACACTTAAGGTACGACTTCTCATTGGCATGAATTGTGATTCTGTCCCAAAGCGGATTCCCAGCTGATGAAGCATCAAGATCTCAGTAACACAGTGCCAAGGTAACATCTGAATGAGTTAGCTGTGCAAGTTTGGTAGCAGTCTGAGGAGGCCAGGGCAGACTGCCATCTTTACCCATCTTTTGGTCCAACAGATCTCAAGTTTCCAAGTAAAGAAACTCAGTAAATAACAGTAAAGACATTTACAGGTAGAAATCCCCAACAGGGTGTGGGGGCTAGTTATTGTATTGTTCAAAATGTCACTGTCTGCTGGATAGAAGTTGTGGATGGGTGCAAACCACCAAGGCTCTTAGCAGTGGAGGCTAAGAGGGTGTTATGTACTGAGTTGACACTTGACTCCAAGTATATTTCAGAGGGCAAGTAGGGCCCTGCCCCACCAGCCTCAGTTTTCTCTCAGCCAGTTCACACCTGCCTGCTTTTCTAACTTACAGCCAGTCCAGGTTGGTAGCACTGCCTGTCAGCTTTTCCCTCCTTAAGTTTCTGCTCCTCCCTATATGCAGCAATATGGAACTTGTTCTCCGTAAAGAAACACAATTTCCAGCCAGTCACACAGCACCAACACAAATTCTCGCATTTGCAGATCGGCTGCAGAAAACATACCTCAATTTAGTAATGGCATGTGGTAGATAACGGGTGCTGATAATGAAAACAGTATAAGCGCTATCAGCAAAAAGTTGATCGTGTGAAGTAGGAAGAAACAAACAGTGATTTTTAGACGTGAGAGAGGAAAACAGATGAAGAAGGATGGGGCAGGGTTTTAGTAGCTGTGGCACAAAAAGCAGTTTTTCACTATGACACATATTGTGTCAATGAAGGTAAGGAAGCAGCCTCAGCCCTCCTTAATTCACTCATTTGTTTGCACAAATTTGCTCCAGGGCAAATGAGATGTGGCTGTTTTCATATCCTTTAGAATGCCATTCTAGGGAACATGGGGTGTCCTATCCCCCTTTTCATCCATTTCTTACTAAAAAACAAACAAAAAACACTTTGGACTGTGTACTTCATAGGACCTCTTCTCTAGTGCCACTGTAAATCTCACTGTGAACTGCCCTGACACCTCTGGGTATAGGGTGGTATAATAATAATAATAATAATAATAATAATAATAATAATAATAGAATCCTAATACAACCTGACACTCTGCTCTTGCAGCACAGCTAACCACAGTCTTGGTCTCTTCTTTTATTGTTTATAGGTATGTAAACCAGGCTTGCCACCAAACTTTACTCTAAAGCAGTTTTAAAGTATGTGTGCTACGCAAAATATCTGAGGAATTTCAAGGAAAGTGAAAGGGCTTTTTGTCGGATGTGAGGGCGATCTGGCTGCGACATCTGTCACCCCATTGATCGCCAGGGTTGATTCGGCTGATCTGGCTGGCTAGGCGGGTGTCCCCTTCCTCCCTCACCGCTCCATGTGCGTCCCTCCCGAAGCTGCGCGCTCGGTGGAAGAGGACGACCATCCCAGATAGAAGGAGTGTACCGTTCTTCGAAAGGGCTTTTTGTCCTGTGTAATAAATAAGACAAAATGTCTCTGCGGGGTTTCACAGTTCTCACCGTTGTCACTGAATTTAGCCTAAAAGCAAAACATTAAGGAAATGTGGAGGTTCCCCTTCATAGAATCATATAAGTGTAGAGTTGGAAGGGACCATGAGGGTCATCTAGTTCACCCCCTGCAATGCAGGAACCTTTTGCCTAACATGGGGCTTGAACCCACAACCCTGAGATGAAGAGTCTCATGCTCTACCATGAAGAAGTTTTAGACGCCTCGCTAGATCAGAGCAGGAAATAGTTTTGTACTCGCAAAGGTCAAACATGAGACAAATGGGATCCTATTTTGCCTCCTTCATGACATCACTTGGGGTGCAAGATAGCTTCCTCCTTTCTCCCCGCCACAAGTGCCTCTCCAAACCTCTCCCTTTCTGGCTACTCATCTGTCAGTCTCCAAATTATCTTTCCCCACTGGCCCATCTGGTTTTGATCTAACAAGGAGCAGAAGGAAGGAATTGTGGGTGGGAGGAGGAAACTGAGAAGACAGAGAAGATTTTTGGGTTTCGGGATAAATGCTCACCTCAAAATTAAAATGAGCATTACAAGTTTTTGATGTTCATATTCTGAGCCAACGAAGTGCAAGCTTTGGTCTCAGCTCTGCAAAAATGTGTAGAAATTTCAAGGGAAGCAGGAACATCTGAAGCTGTCATATGCCGGGTCAGAGTATTTGTCCATCTAGTCCAGTATTATCTATTCTGACTAGCAGTAGTTTCAGGCAGACATCTTTTTCATCACCTGCTGCCTGCTACTTTTAATTAAACATGCCAGGAATTGAAGCTGGGACCATCTGTATGAAGGTGGGAGGGCATATAGATTGGGGCTGCTAACAGATGAAGTGCTAATAATTGTATATGGAGAAAGTATCAAGGTGTATGAATCCATTAAGTTATAAAAAATAAAAAGTGAAAAAAAATTAAACTACAAGATTTTTTTTAAAATGCTAGCAATGTAAAAGCAGTGAGGAAAAAAACACTTCAAGACTTTTGGATGAGAGAATGCAAAGAAATTAGAATATGTTAAACGCAGCACACATCAAGAAGAAGAAAGAGCAGCTTCTGGTAGCTACTATTTATGTTTTTAAAAATTCAGAACTTATCTGCTTCTGATCCCAGTACCCAACTGACAACCACAATGCAAAATGTTGGTACTTGAAGCAGCGTCTCCACTCCCATCGTTCTGCCCGGACACTGAGGTCCAGCTCTGAGGGCCTTCTGGCAGTTCTCTCCCTGCAAGAAGTGAGGTTACAGGGAACCAGGCAGAGGGCCTTCTCAGTAGTGGCGCCTGCCCTGTGGAATGCCCTCCAATCAGATGTCAAAGAAATAAACAACTATCCAATGTTTAGAAGACATCTGAAGGCAGCCCTGTTTAGGGAAGTTTTTAATGTTTGATGTTTTATTGTATTTTTAATATTCTGTTGGGAGCCACCCAGAGTAGCTGGGGAAACCCAGCACGATGGGTGGGGTATAAATAATAAATTGTTGTTGTTGTTGTTGTTGTTGTTGTTACATGCTTGTTTAGTTCAGAGCTCCGACTTCAGTGCTTGGAATGGAACCCAGATGTCCATTATTTAAAGAGATCACTCCTCACTGAAAAACTCCTGGGTTGGATCCAAAGAACAGAGAGTAGAAGAAAAATCACTGCTAGCGTGGTTCCACAAACACTTGCGCAATGCCTTGTGTACCATCGGTTCAACAGTGGTTCTTGTACTTGCACAAGAGGCTGTAGAAACACACATGAAATGGGACGTATCCAGTGATGTAAGCAAAATGAGGGATGCTGTATGCTTATTATTACACTGTATGTTAATATATTTATTACTATGCTAGCCCAACATCTTTCTGTTCAAGGGAGCCTTCCTCGGGGGCTTATCGGGGGGGGGGGGGGTTGAACACCACTTGCTAAACCACATATAAAAACTTGTGCAAGTAGAAGAACATATTTAGATTTAACTTTGCTTTTCTCAGGCAATGTCCAAGGGCAGAGTGTAAAACTGTAATTGTCATGTCAAATGGAAATGCTATTGATGTAGGTGACAATGGAGTTATAGACAGGAGAGAAGGCTACAGAAAGGTGTCTCAATATACAGGAGCAGGGGAAATGGCATATTCAGATAGCCTTTAACATTCAGTGAGAACAGCATTTAAGAGGAGGGAAGGTACAAGATCCTTATTTCACTGTGTGTAGAGGAGTGTGAGTTTGTGTGCGTGCCCACATACATGTGCATGGTGGTAACCTCTAACCACTTTGCAACTGTTCATGGACACATTGTGGTATGATGTCCTGAATAGATAGAATCCGCAAGAGAATTCTTTGGTAAGCATACAAGTCTGTGCCAGACAATTCTGCTTAGCCCAGCATAGCCTGCTCAGGATTCCTTCCCAACGCAATCCCTCTTTAGTATCCCCTGGGCTGGCCTAGAAGACAAGCATCACATTTGCACCTGGACTGTCCACCTCAATTTATATTTAATAAAGAAAGAAACTACTTTTCTCTTGCAGAAAATCAGTTTAGTTCCTTTCATGATCGAATTTCTGTGTATTGCATTGGCTATAATACTAACTGTTGAAGTCGGGTTGGAAAACTCCCATTGACATCAATGGAGTCTAGACTATGCTTTAAATCTTTTTGAAAGATTGACCCAAAGGCCTTGTCTTACTATCTTCCTATTTGTACAGTGCCTAGGCACTAGAAACAGCTAATATAACATTTAGTGCTGCAGTGGATTGTCATGATGTTTGATTTTTTTGAGGCAAAACCTGTCATTTCAGAGACTGTGAAAAGGTCAACAAAATCCACATTTAAAAAAACAGTTGATCTGCACTAATGGACACTAAAAGACTATAAAGTCTTATTACTGCACTATCTATCTATATCTATCTATCTATCTATCTATCTATCTATCTATCTATCTATCTATAGATTATAGATATAGATATATAGATACACACACACACACACACACACACACACACACACACACACACACTGTATAAGAATGCCTAGACATTAAAAACCCTATAGCCCCCACTCTCACTCCAGGAAATTTTTGTCTTTTGCCACCTGCAAAACTCACAATAAAAATATGGGATGTGTACGTGTCAAAGGGGCACAGAAATTATCACGGATGTTGGACCCCACAGTTCAGCTCATCTTTAGCAACAGTACATATACCATCAGACTGGGGTGCTTCTTTCATTGCAAATAGCAGAATATAGGTAGGGGCAGAATTCTATTAGTTGGCTTTGCAGTTGGCAACATCATCCTGCTATCTCTCGCTTCCATTCACCTATCACAGCTTACTTCAATTTAAGTGACAGGCACAGAGGCAGCTGCTGATGCAGCTGGCTCTGTGGTGGGGGGAAAGGGTTAAAGGATGGTATGTGTGTCCTCAACTTGTTTCAACTAACCCATTTCTATGTGGCACAATGGCTTTGAACTCTGATGCTATATTGTATTCAGCAGCAGTGCAGTAGCATCCGTCAGAAGCTGATGAAGAGGCCACTACTGCAGATTAATTTGACACCACAACATTGCATAGGGTGGAAGCATGAAAAAGAACCAAAAGCTCAACCTAAAAATATTGTTCAATTAACAAAACGTATTTAACATGTTGTGTTAAGTAAGGGCCTTCCATGTCCTATTAAGCTCCACGCTGGGAAGCTGCAGCTGTTAAAGCCCATACTCTTAATTAGGGTATGACTATGGTATCCTATCCTGTGGTTAGTTCCACCTTCATCACTAACTGTGGCCTGAAGTCCCAGATTTATTGACTGGAATACACACGGAGTCTGTGCAGCAAAGCTAAAAAAGGTAAAGGTATATAACCCCTGATAGTTAAGTCCAGCCGCAGATGACTCTGGGGTTGCTCATCTCGCTTTACAGGCTGAGGGAGCCAGCGTTTGTCCGCAGACAGTTTTTCCAGTTCATGTGGACAGCATGACTAAGCCGCTTCTGGCACAACGGAACACCGAAAGCAGAGCACCGCACCAAAACGCCATTTACCTTCCCGCCAGAGCGGTACCTATTATCTACTTGCACTTTTTTGGGGGGCGTGCTATTGAACTGCTAGGTTGGCAGGAGCAGGGACTGAGCAACGGGAGCTCACCCCATCACGGGGATTCGAACCGCCGACCTTCTAGCGCCATCCACATAGAATAACAGAATCGGAATGGACCAAATGCACTGAAAAACCAACATTCCATGAGACTGGATAACAACACTGCAGGGCTGTCATACGTTCTCTCTCAGCACACCCCCACCCGCTCCTGAACAGTATGGGAATAGCACAGGACTACTTTGCAGAATGGACACAAAGTGATGTCACTACCCTGCACTATGGATATAATGGTGAACTTAATTTCAGTTGGCTGGGATTTTTATTTTTTAATTTATACAAACTCTCACACATTTTTTTTTAAACGAATAAGAACTAAGTATAAAGAGCATGAACTTCTGGCATTGCTGAGACCTTTTGTTTTGAAAAAAAAAATGCTGACCTGTCACAGCTGCACTAAAACCCTGAATATCCCTTCCCCCCCGGTCACGGAGCAGCAATAATTTATCCATCAGCAAAGACTAATAATAATAATAATACTAATACTACTACTAATAATAATAATAATCGGAATGGACCAGGAAGTCCTTTCTGCAGGCATTTGGTGTGTTTTTCCATTCTTTATTATCTTTATGGCTTGCACTTTCCCTCTGCCCAAAGGTCAATCATAGCTGTGACTTAAGTCATTGGCTATGAATACTGACAGGTAGTAGTGCAGGATGGGTTTTAATGGGTAGGAGATGATATGTTAATTGCAATTCATCCCTCCAGGCACCCATGTGAGTGAGTTGAACAGAATTTCAAAACCACATTCTTGGCAGCAAAATTAAAACCATAGGAATTAGACTGTAAAACCTTGTTTTCAGCAAATCCAGCTATGAAGTAAGCTGGCTTTCCCCTTCTTACCCCACTTAAGAAAGAATCAGGCAAAAACTTACTTTATAATCATGCATTGGCCCACAGCAAAGGCAGCAGCAAATCTATGCAAGGAAAATACTGTATTTACAGTATATCCAGCTTCAGGCATGCGCCTGAAGCTGCAACAAGCAGGCGCATGTCTGCATCCAACACACACTGGTCAAATGAAGAGGGGAGAGAAACAGGAAGTCCTATATGCTCCTTCCTCTCCAGGAGAGGAGGGGAAATGACATCACACAGAGCTCTCTCTACCAACTGTATTTCTATCTGTCTATCAGCAATACAGCTCTGGGGACTTGGCATCTTCTCATGCTAAGTAGCAAAAATATGCATTTGTTATTTTTGGCTGCTAATCTCCCACAAGTAGCAATATCGTACACCACAAAACAATTAAAAAGATTAATGCCTCCACATTATGCCTCCCATCTCGGCCTCCTATTTTTGAATCTGGGTCAGTTAATGGTCTAAACAGGCATCAAGTAGCATGGGTAGAATCTGGGCAAAATGTGGACAACCATGTAGTATGGCAACCCTATCAAATTCACACTCAGCCATGAAGCTCTCTTGGTGACCTTGACATAGTCACTGCCCCTCAGTCTAACTTACCTCACAGGGTTATTGTGAGGATAAAATGTGGAGGATGAGAACTACGTATGCTACGTTGAGATCCTTAAGGAAAACTAACATATACATTAAATAAATAAATAAATAAATAAATAAATAAATAAATAAATAATACCTCTCTCTCTCTCTCTCTCTATATATAAAATATTATATATTATATATTATTCCCTCACAAAGCCACACTCACATAGGCACAAAACTCTTATTTTTCAACCAACACTCTGCATATCACCCAAACTCAACGTTCAACATTACCGGTATATTCCCTTTTATTTCACTTTCCCTCACAACAAGTTCATACAATGCAAGGGGGTGGGCAGAACACACTAATGAACTCTCATTAGCTAACATCTGCCGCCAGGGCTGTGAGAGACAGCAACAGTAGCAACCCAGTAAGGATATCCTGGCCTATCATATAGCTGCTTCAGCAGCCAGGAGATTCAGCTGCAAGATGGCATTTGTTGAAACATCGTAGAATGAGGGAAGGTATGTGTGTGTGTGGTGCCTTGCTGTAATGACTACTGTATCACGTGTGTGTGTGTGTGTGTGTGTGTGTGTGTGTGTTGCACACTGCCTTCAGAACTTCAGTTAGTAGGTGGGGTATGAATAATCATTTGAGGCTCAGGAGCCCTCCATCAGCTTTAGCTGGTGGCCCAGCTGTGCCCCTATCTGGGCAGGGATGGCCTAACTTCTGTTGGTTACGCTCTGGTAGCTGCCAATCTAGATTACTGCAACGTGTTATAGGCTACATGGGGCTACTTCTGAAGAAGGTTCGGAAACTGGTGCAAAATTCAGCATTCACGTTGCTCACTGAGCAAAGATGGGTTTGAGCATGTAATGTCAATCCTGGCCCGACTGCACTGGCTGCATCACTAAAGACTGTTTTGAATGTAAGAAATTACAGGTGCGATCTGATGTAGACGTTCTGATGTTATTAAATCCAGCAATTTTGTATTGAGTGGACATAGCACATAAAAGAGTTCGATTTACTTTAGGAGTCAAGAGGCTGTTTGAATCATAGAGAAATCAGAATGTGCTAGTAGAGTACATGGCTGGTGCTCCATGAAAAGTCTCATACAGGAGTACCCCCTTTTGCTAATAAGTAAAAGAAAATATTCAGGGGGTCTTTGAAGAAGATCATGATCTCAGGAAATAAGTCTTTGGGGGATCCCAGCTACATAAAAGAGAGCTGGTGTGAGGAAGGCAAGAAAAGGAGAAAACAGATATACAGAAAAAGAGGGGTTCATTAAACAAGCAGAGCTCACATTTGTTAATATACATTTGGTAAGACTAATGGCATTTTTGTTCTACCTTTCACAGCAATGTAATTTTGTGGGAGTGGGCAGCACTACTGTCACCTACAGAGAAGAGAATTCAATCTCTCACTGTTGGAGCGGGATGCTTTTTACTGACTAAGAAATCTGCCTGCTGGCAAGGTTAGCAGCATTATTTTTGTACATAATGTGCATAATTAATGCTTGTGTGTGTGTGTGTGTGGACTATTTTGTGCTTCAAATAAAACTGTGGTCTTTTCTTGCCAGAATCCATAATAGTGAATCACTACAAGCAGGATCTTGATAGAGGATGTGAAAATAAAACTACCAGTATAAAAGAAAAGGAGCGGAGGCAAGCAATGAGATTCTGTTCAAAGAGGTTGAATTGGATTTCAGAGGCAAATGGTAGGTTAATATGTCCTGCTTTTTGTATTACAAGAAAAATCTGCTACAGTTTAAGGTATCTTGAAATAGGATTCTTGATACAACCTTCTGTAATAAAAATGTGCCAATAGCCTCAATTTTATCTGCACACATCCTTAATTTACTGTACATAATTTGACCTCTTACATTTCCAATTTATGAGCATTTAGGTGCACTGACTTTGGAACACAGCATGAAGCTCAACTTTAATATTTCTCTGAATCTTCCATTTTCCTTTTAAATATAAATTTGCAGATACTATGTTTTTACGCAAAAGAACCCACAACTGCTAAATTGCATAAAATGATCACAAAGTTGTTTTTATTCAGTAAATAAAAAGTCCACTTATCAAGATACCACTTATCTGTTGCAAAGAAAGCCTACCTGTGAGGCTCAAAATGGATTTGGGGGGTCTCTGAAAGCAAAACAACTACAAAAGAGAGGAGGGAGAACATTTAGGAAATCATTCATCCACAAAATGAATTAATCTGCATTGCTATCAGTTAAATCACAGCCACAATTTCAGATATCCCTGGTAAGATGCTTACTTAGTTTTAGGAGCCTGGATATTACTAATAGTAATTAGATTTCTTATCCACCCTTCATCATAAGATCCCAGGGCAGGTTAAAAAAGTGTAAAAACACTTTACTAAAAACCAGTTTAATCAATTTACAATCAAAGGAATAGGATGGGTCCTAAAAACATGTATCTCAGGTTTCAAAGAGCAGAGTATAGAAACACACCTTCGACATGTGACAAAAGTTATAGGGGGTGCTGGCTATGTTGGCAGGAAAGAGAGGGGGAAAAATATCATTTGTGCAGCAAGCAGACAAATTTTCCTAGCTCAAAGGTTTGTGGAATTTCTCCCCCTAGAGATCTTTATTTACTTGCAGGTTCCAAACATTCCATATCAATTCTGCTGTCAAACACATTTTGATTTACCCTGCACAATCACTATTAAAATTCTTAAACTATTACATTTCATCATCATTCCAGCTAACAAATAAATTTACCAAGATGAACTGCCCATATTACAGTCATATACTGTGGTCTGTCCTAGCTACAAAAGTTCTTTATTAAAAGCTGCTGATATCTCTGCTAGCATAGCAGAACTAATACAATTTCACTTTTTCTTTGTATCTGTAATGGTTTCCCATTATCCTGATAAGTGGGCAGCCATTCCGCTTCTTCTCTTATTGATATAGCTGCAAAGAGGAATTAGATTTCACCATTTATGTAACAGAGATTAATTGATTAGATTATTAATTAAATATTCCATTAAATCCTCTTCTCTCTCTCTCTCTCTCTCTCTCTCTCTCTCTCTCTCTCTCTCTCTAAAGCAGAGGAGTGTAACTCCTTAGGGTGTTCCCCCTACCCTTGAAATAATAAATAAGATAATGCATAACTAAACATTGTATCTAATCTAGTGACGGATAATTGATCAACTAGGATGCTCTGCTATGAAAGACAGAATCATAACTCATGTCCCTAAAAAAAAAATCCATTGATTTCTCTGCACCACCTTTTCCTATTTTCTGCAGCTATAATCAAGGTGGATACTGTTTCCTGTTGTCAAAAAAACTTAAGCCATACAGTGATAACTTTAAATGGATATCATTTAAGTAAACATACAAACAATAGATTCCCTCGTGATGTTAAAGCGCTGCTGGCTTAGACCCAGAAGAGAATGTCCACCCATACAATGTTTCAGATATATGGGTTAAAAATTAAAAAACGGCAACTGGCCTTTTAGGTAACCCATAATTAAAAGCAATTTTGAGTTGTCTTTTCAGGGAAACAACCCATGGGATGTATTTGCTACCTGTTTGACCTTCACGATTGTGAGTCCTTGGCAGTGTCAGTGACCCTCTGAACTGAATTCAAAACTAATCTCTAGCAGAGAAAGAGAAACAGAATTCATGCAAATCATATTAATTCCAACATTTCCCCAGTGAGCTGGGTATAAACTACAGCCTAATTAAATATTTTTTAACGATGTGAGTAATTTTTGCCAAGGGGCGGATTCAGGGGAAAATTTAATATGAGATCACAAAAGCTGTTCCCAGCGTTGATTCTGTAAATTAATGACTATCTGCCTTATGATAAAAACATGCTGCCAAGAATGAAAATGAAGTCAGCAAAGCTTGCTCTATTTGTCTAACAACCAAATATACAGGATGCAAAAGTTTAAAGGATATGGAAAATTTCCACTGTCTGCGTGTGATGTGTTCATGATAGAGATGCAGGATGCTGACAGCACAAAGCTGAACTCTATTTTACGAGATTGCAGCTTTTATTGGTTATTCCTATCATAGTCCAACCTGGTATTATGGACTTCAGAAAGCCCGTGTCAAGCATTCAGATTATGATCTCAAAAAAGTATTTAGCTGTTTACGCATTTCTGTGGCTAAGTGTTACTACATACTTGAACAACTTTTAAGACACCACAGCACTCAAATCTGCAATAGCTCTCTGTTGATTTCTTATGTTAAACTAAAAGAGAGTTAATGACTTCACTGGGGTTATGCTAGAGAAAGTAATTCTGCTTGCAGACCAGATCCAGGCACTCTTGGAGGAAACTGATTTTCTAGATCCATTTCAGTTGGTGTTTAGGTCCTGTTTTGGCACAGAAACCGCTTTGGTCACCCTGTATGATGACATCTGCCGGGAGAGAGACAGGGGAAATGTGTCTCTGTTAATTCTCCTCAACCTCTCAGCCGCTTTCAACACCATCAACCATTATATACGCAGGCTGAGACCCTACCTGCCTGCGAACTGTCTCGCTAGAGTGGTTTATGCTCTAGTTATCTCCCGTTTGGACTACTGCAACACACTCTACGTGGGGCTACCTTTGAAGGTGACCCGGAAACTACAAATAATCCAGAATGCGGCAGCTAGACTGGTGACTGGGAGTGGCCGCCGAGACCACATAACACCAGTCTTGAAAGATGGGTGGGGTATAAATAATAATAATAATAATAATAATAATAATAATAATAATAATAATATCCTTCTGGAGCAGCTGTCTGAGTTGGGGTGAGTGGCACTGCTTTGCAGTGGTTCTAGTCCTGCTTGGATGGTAGTTTCCATTGGGCCTGCAGTTTGTATCCCATGTAAACCAAGGTATTAGTTTGTCTCTCACTAGGTATTTATATATAGCCTTCATCACTATAGTATCTCAAGTGCTCATTTGAAGCAAACTCTCTTGCCATTTTCTCCTCCAGATAGTAACATACGCACAACTTATGAGCCCATGATCAGCACAAGAAAAACTAGCAAAACGGCTTGGTCTCAAATTTTATTTTATCAAAATCTGGAAATTAAACGGTATATGGTTTGTGATTGTGGGACTAATTTTTTTTAATACTGTATACAGTATATCCATCTGAGCTGTGCTTTATTCCACCTAGGTTCTTGTTATTGTTTTAGGAAGCATTTGTTAAGAGGCAGAGTGCCAGATGCTAAAAATAAAATGAAATGTTGATTACTTTCAATTTAACCAGTGAAAGATTGGTCTCTCGTTTTGACTTGAAGACAAGAGAAATGTAAAGTGCCAACAAGAGAATACCTGAACATTTTAAATCAGTGCAATATGAGAAAGGAGCCAGCTAGGATTCTGGTAGTGACGTGGTCAGAAAGGCAGTGCAAAACAGCAAGGCCTGCTACTCTGTTTATTTTAATTTGTTACAGTGTGGGCCACAGAGAATGAATTTATAGCCTTTCAATTAAAAGGTCATTCTCCGTTAAACAGCATACTATTGCCTCATTATAATCATGAAATTAGCTAGGAAAGACTGGCATGAGGAGTACAGAAAAGCCACTCACAGAGTTAAGAAGGCGCTCATAACAAATGGGAACATAGAATTTTACATAAAAGACTATTTTAATCATGGATATGGTTCAACTTATGCAAAATGTTTCTGCTCCGTCATTCTGTGATTTCTGGGTGGGTGTCCCTGGAGCAATAGGAACCACCAGATCTTCCATCCTCAGAGATTGAGATCCAACATCAAATGCCTCCCCCCTGCTGGTGCCAAAAAAGCCAGATGGGTGGGGATATTATTATTAGCTGCATGTATATATTGTCTGGAACTGTATTACTGAAGCCTTATCTTCTACAATAGTAAACTATTTTGGACCTTAAACTGCCTCTGCGTAGTAGCTGGAACTGGGGGCAACTTCTGCTACATGGCTATATAAGCTCGGATTCCCAACCGCCATCGTATATGCTAGTATACGCAGGCCTCTTTACTCTGCTGAGTAGCAGGGACAACCCTGAGGACTGTCACCGCGGGCCACACTACTAGCTGTGTCTGGCTTCACCGAAAATTCTGCAACAAGGTCAGCTCACCCATGAGGTGGACTGGGGCAGCCACCTAAGGTGGTCCAACTGCAAAAACGTCACCCCTGCCCACCCCGCTGGTGGAGGGGTGTTTGGGGCAGCAGCGGCAGCTTTCAGGAAGACTCTGCAAGATCTCGCAAAAATCTCATGGGATCTCATTAGCTCCAAGAGATCTTGCTGGAGCCCACTGCCACACAATCCAGATAAGGAAGGCTTTGGCAGGGGCAGGATAGCACCTTCTTGTTTTCGCCTCAGGTAGAGAAACGGGACATGCCACCTGTGTTCTGGTTGGTTAGCAAACACTAATCATGCAAAGCAGGGCAAAAAGTGAAGGACATAAATTGCAACCATGGCTGCTGTAATATGCTGCAAAGGAGGGGATTATTGGGTTGTTGTTTTTGTTTTGATTATCTATTTTGTGGTTTTATATTCTGATTTTGTTCTGCGAGCTGCCCTGAGACCTCTGGGTATGGGGGGGGTATATAAATTGAATTAATAATAATACAGGTAATAATAATACACATACACACCCCACAGCCCAAAGCTTGTGCAAGTCTTCTAGATCTGTGATCCAGCATATATCAAGAACCCCTATGAAGCCCCTTCCCTTATTAGAGGGAATTTCCGTAGCCCATGGGGAAAAGAAGATAACTCATAACACGGACTTGAAAAATTGGTTAAAACGGGCAAATTGAAAACGTAATCTTCTAAATGAAAAGAGTAGATTTGTTTCTAGTTCTGTTTTTTTCAGTCTGGAAAACACAGTCTGTCCTTAGGGGACATTACTGAATTGTGCTAAGAGCAGGCTCCATTTAAAAAAGTGCAAAGGAAAGACATTTGTGAGGAAAATAAGACCAACGTAATATTCACAAAGAAACAGTTCAAGATGAAAGAGAAGGTGGTACTTGTGGTCATGTGCTACCTGCAACAACTGCAGACAAACGATCTCCCACTCCTGTAGAATAGCCTCTCCTTGTGTTACCTTGTATTAAGCATCCACCACAACATGTTATTTCCAAGACCTTTTATAGCTGCCAGGCTGCTGCATTTGGCCTGCACTGCCTATGCAGATAGACTGAAAGGCCCAGAAATAGTAATAGAAACACTGTAGGTTTTGGAATATGAACAAACCCTTGACAAAAGAAGATGATTTCATTGTGGTTATGAGAAAAAGACAAGACAATATTTTGTGTGTACATATTACCCCGCTAATTACATCCCCAGAATGATTATGTTTTTTCTGACTTACACAGGCTGGGGAGTGTTAAAGTAAAATAAAATATTAAAAACCTACTTTTTATTAAGAAGTGCTTTCATAGAGGTCTGGAAAGCAGCAAAGTGGGAGTGCAGTGGGCAGGCAGGCAGTCCTGTACTGTCTAGTCAGAAAGCACGTTGTCAAAAAGTACATGAGCATGACTAGCGTCAAAAGTCTCCAGGGCCTGTCAAAACTAGATATATGCCAATAAAGTGGAGGGAATCTGAGATAGGCTGTAAAAGATTAAGAGACTGGAGCAGCTGATTTATGAGCAAAGATTAAAATCTACATTGCAACTTGCACCTCTGCCTAATGATAACTGCAAAAATGGGTGGCAGGCCTGATGCGGAAGTTCATCCATCCACTTTAAACTGGCTGGAGATTTCCCTGTGAGGAAGACGAATCTTCCATGAGAATTCCCTTGCTGATGTTAGTTCAGTTAGTGCAGCTAGATGCAATTACATGTGAATGTTTCAGCATTCACTTCAAACTCCACTGATTTCAATTTCAATTTCAATTTCAGAAGACTAAGATTTTTGTAACTAGGTGGGAAAAGAGCAAAGTTGCCAAACAGCTACAACTAACTTGTACAGTTTTGCCTCTCTATCTCACTTCTACTTCCACTTCCACGCACCCCTTATTGGGGAAGTCTGTGTGACTTAAAGCCAGTTGTTTGGGTCTCTCACACCCAGTCCACCCACCAATGTGGTTATGTAGCACAATGGAATATTACAGGCAGTGCTATTTTTCTAGAAAAAGAGGCACCGGAACTCACCATGAACGCCTCCCTTGTTCTCTTATGATGGCAATGGCGCCCACCTGAGAGGTGCCAGAACTCAGTTTTGGCAAGGTCTAGCTGGAAAAAAGTCGTGATTACAGGGAGGAGGCAGCCATACTGTGTATATGTGTGCATGTATGTGTGTAAAAGGGGGCTATCTATGATAATTTAATTTTTACGAATGGATAACTTATATTAGGGCCAGGCAACATGAAACAAGAAGCCTGCATTGAATAAACCACAGTGAAGATTAAAATACGTTTCATTTTAGCTGCATATAGCAGTCAGTGAATGATCAACCCTCAGAACCAGTTCAGCCATTCGTAAGTCAGGGCTGCCCTGGAGGCCACAATGTAAATTTTGAGCAACTGCGGGGTTTGGACCCATGTTTCCTATGTCATAAGACCCCGCAGAGGACCTCCCTTTGGTAGGGTGCTCATGTCTGAGCAGACCAGCTAAGGACAATTCCGGCAAGGAAAGTCTGGGAAGAGGTATGATACCCGTTCGTCTCCCCCATTCCCAACTCTATTCCATTTGATAGCTTTCAGATTTGAATTCACATGACTGAAGACTCCAAGATTGCTGTAAATTAATGAAACAGAGGCTACAGTTAATGAAAAATTATTCCTATTTTGTCTAAATTCTATAGAGAAAATTACATCCACTAAGTACCCAGTGACTACGTAGAAAAATATTTGGCTTTGCATCTATTCAGCATTTTGAAGTGTGAATTTTAAAACATGCAGCTTGATTTGAACAAATTGCTGTGAAGGCAGTCAAAGGCTGCTTTTGAATCTGCCTCCAGAGAGACTGCTTCTGTGTAGACTGACCCAGCAGTCACTGCCATGCAGCAAAACCCCACACTTGACTGGGTTTGTTTGGGGAGTGGCAGATGTGATGATTCCTCTTAGGGTGAGCATTCTTGTTAAAAACGAATGAAAAATTAAAAGAACAGGACCCATTTTTAAAATTTATTTTAGTTACAAAAACTAATGTAAATTCAAATGAATGAATTCTGAGGGAAGAATCTATTATTCATTTGCTTGATTCATTTTTTTGTTTCTATTGGGATAAAAAAAACTGCAGTAAAAAATGAAATAGTCTGTACAGGTCACTGAAAAGTTACAGTGAGGGGAAAAGGTAACAGATATAAATGGAATCCATAACATAGGGACCTTTTGTCTAACCTGTTTCAAATTTAGCAGGTGTTGTGCTGGAAGTTTTTATTCCTTAAGGGGCTCATGATGTGCCTTGTATATTGCAATGGTCCTTTTATTGTATATTACACACCTTTTCTGTTTTGTTTTTTTAAAATTTGGTCTTGTTTTTCTTTTGGAGAAAAACAAACAAATTAAAAACAAAATGAATGAAATCTTACCAAGGAAAATGGAGCAAACATATTATTTTTTCTTTGATATCCTTAAATCCAACCCTAAATAAAATATGAACAAAAACATAAGTTTTGCAATGCAGTTTTCAAGCAAAATATTTGTACAAAATGCACATATTAGGGGAAAGTGTGCATTAAAACATGTGTATTAGTGATCATAACGCAATAATGCATAATATTAGGCAAAATTTCTTGAAAGAATGTGTATATTAGGAGGAGTGAACACTTCAATGCTGACAAACTGAACTTGACAAATGAGAAATTGCTACAAGAAATTGAAAATGAGGACATGGACAAGCTGGAACGTGTGCAGAGGAGGGCTACCTTATGAGGAACAGTTGAGGGCATTGGGTATGTTTAGCTTGGGAAAGAGGAGACAGAGGAGATATGATAGCCATCTTCAAATATCTTAAGGGCTGTCACATGGAAGATGGAGGAAGCTTGTTTTTTCCTGCTCTGGAGATTCTGACTTTCTGAAAATAAAAGAGTTATTCAACAGTAGAACGGACTCCCTCAGGAGGTGGTGGACTCTCCTTCCTTTGAGGTTTTAAAGCAGATGTTAGGTGGCCATCTGTCATGGGTGCTTTACTTGAGATTCCTGCATTTCAGGGGATTGGAGTAGATGACCCTTGGGGTCCCTTCCATTTCTACGATTCTATGAGAGAAGCTGAAATTGACAGATTCATCCATCCCCAGAGGCTGCCGGAGAATATTTATTCATTTATTTAGACAATTTATATATCACTTATTACAGTCATCTCTAAGCAGTAGACAAGTAACTTAATTCAATAAAAATAAACATCAGTTAAAACTATAAAATCAGAATTCAGTGAAAAACATACAAAAGTATGTTAGTTAAAACTATTGGTTCATCTAGCCCAGTGCTGCCTATTTAAAATGGTGGCGATTTGTCTCTCGATGTTCCTCATCACTGCCTGGGGATCCTGAGGCCTGAACTGTGGCCCCTCCCCACAGGGTGATCAGTTAGAGACAGAGCAGTGGGCTGGGAGACATAATTACAGTACAGAACAAGTTGCTTTACACAATTACAGTACATAATGCTATTCTGTTCTACAGTTCAATACATGCCAGACAAATTAATAATTTGTCAGATTTCAAGTTTCTTGGAATATTCATTTCAGCCGAATAGGAGCAGCCTCTTTGGTAGGATAATGAGCCTTCAAAACGTGCCATTCTGAAAGTGTTAATTATATTTATGGGGATTTTTCATGAAGGAAGCAGAAAGTGTCTATAAATAGCCTAGAGTTTTCTCCTTTCTATTTGTTTTATGAAGTGGAGTTTAGAAACATCATCAACATACTTTTTTATTAGCCATAATGGATTGCTAGAGTTACAAGGATGTACAATAAACCTGTTTAAATATTCACTTCTCAGCCATACATTACTGCAAAATTGCTGCAGATTTCACTCATGAATCCAAAGAGTAGGCTGTATGCTCTTTTTCCATTTGTTGTTTATTGGCAGAATACAGCATTTGTACAGTGAGGGGGAGGGGGGCCACCAGGAGTGAATCTTTAAACAGGTTTTGCTTTTTTTTCCATGTCATACTAACTGCAGCAATCCATTATGCATAATAATAAGAGTGCATTGGTACTGTTTCAAAATCCCATTCGATAAGCAAAGAGAAAGATGAAACTTCAACTCCTTGATGTTTTTAGTGATTGTTACTTATGCCTTTTACTTTATAACTCATGGGGAATAAATCTATTACTATTTTCCTCACAGTGCTATAAAAAGCACACGTAATAGTATCTGCATTAGATCCATGCAGTATAGAGCACACTATTTCTGTATCTAAGCCATCTTCATTTAATCGTTCAAGCCAGACACAGTCTTAAGGCAACGAGGACATATGAAATGTATACTATAAGACATTCTGTTACAGCTTATTTTGCTGTGCTGTCCAAATGCTATATTATTTTTAAATGAAGTTGAGGTTTGAAATAACACAGCTAATGGGTGGTTCATGGAGCATTTTTATTTATTTTTTGCTTAAAGATGACTGTAAAAAAAATGTAAATATTGCATAGGCATTACTTCCTCAAACCATCTTCTTATTTTAAAGTATTACCAACTGAGATTTTATAGTTACAGGTGGGTAGCCGTGTTGGTCTGCCATAGTCAAAACAAAATAAAAATTTCTTTCCAGTAGCACCTTAGAGACCAACTAAGTTTGTTCTTGGTATGAGCTTTCGTGTGCATGCACACTTCTTCAGATACACTGAAACAGAAGTCACCAGATCCTTAAATATAGTGAGGGAGTGGGGAGATTTTATAACTAGGGAAGAGTTCCACAGAAATTCAATTCCAATCAGTTCATCACTCTCAGTACCTGTTACAAAAGCCTCTTAGTAGGGTATAATAATGAAATGTAAATATGTTGAATAAAACGATTGCGATAAGGGGAACTTTAGTTTGCATGGAGTGTGTTTGGTTGATTGACATCCTACACTGGCAGAAAAAAATCCATATATGTTTAAGTAGAGAACTATTAAAATGCTTCCACGTACCTCTTGGAAAAACCTGACCAGTGGTGGCAATAGCACCATAGCAGCAATAGGTTATGATCACCCTGGGTCAGTTAGGGCATATCTGAATGCAGAGAAAGCATTTCTATGCAGATTTCTGTAACCATATACACAAATAAGCTACTTGAAGGGGCAGTCCTAAATCCCAGGTTGCCTGTCTGCCAATTACCTGGTTCCACAGAACTGCAAATACCGTATACTCTGTTGCAGTGACAGAGCACAGCTGTCCCTACATCCAGGTACCTCCTAACCGACAACAGGTGATCATGGCTAATGGAGATTACATGGGTGACAATCTGTTCATCTGCAGAAGGAGGTTCCATGAATAGAACTGTTCTCTAAGTTCTGTGTCTCAAGACTGCTATTTACAGCAGAAAATTTAAATGCCACAAAATGCAATCACTACACTAACTTCAATTACAGTCTGCACTTTTTAAAAGCAACTGTGTGGCAGACGCCATCTGAAGAGGTAAAATGTCTTGTAGGTAGAAGACTCAGCAGGGTACTTTGCAACCAGTGTGACTCATACTAAGGTCCACTGAGTTTGAGCCAATCACAAATATTTAATTTGTAAACTCACAGGGACATCTGTTCGAGAGAAATGTCCCGTTAACCCTATCTACCACACAAGTAAACTAAAGAACTCAGATTTAAGTTTACAGTGGAATCTCGGGTTGCAGACGTAATCTGTGATGGAGGCACGTCTGCAACCCGCAGCGTTTGCATCCTGAAGCGCCACGCCAGCGCGATTTGGCACTTCTGCGCATGCGTGAGCGGCGAAACCTGGAAGTAACCCATTCCGGTACTTCCAGGTTTCCCACAGTCTGCAACCCGAAAACACGTAACCTGAAGCATCCGTAACATGAGGAATGATTGTACTTCTCCCCAATTCAATGTGCCTAGACTCAATTAACAATAAATAAAACTTAATGAAGGAATTTCACAGATAAAACCATCTGGCCAAATTCTGTGTTGTGTTTTTTTAAAAAAATAAAAAATAATTCTGACACCTAGCTAGACACTCCCCAAATCAAGGGGACCTTCCAAAATCTATAGGTCTCTGTGGCGATCACACAGGGTCCCCGGTCGTTTGACGGACTATTGATCCCTGTGCCACCACGACGCTTTGCTGCCACCAACCAGGATCCCCTCCCTGGTAATAACCTTCACAGTCAGGGTGCAATTTTAAACAAAATAATAAGTGTTTATTTAAAAACTTCAACAACTTAAGATATTGGTTACAACCTTGCCTACGCTCACCACTATACCTCACCACCAACCCTCACAATCAACCACCACCCACCACCCAACTCCCTCGATCAACTCTAACTGACTCCTTCAGCTGCCCCTAGCTCCTCCCCCCCTCTGTTTATTGGTTAGCCTAGGGCCAGCCACTTAACCCCTTACTTACTCCTTTTCCTATATGTATACCCTAGACAGGCAAACGCCACATACCTCCCCCCTTAAATAAGTTTGATTCAGGAGGGATAACTGCACAGAGTTAGACTCCTGATCAAACTGCGTGACACCTTAATTCAAACAAACATTTTCTATGTTTACTAACCTTAACTCCTCATCTTATACTGGCTTAATAATTGTTTTTTTTTCCACATTATATACAATAGATCATGCAATATTCAACCTTTAGTTAACTGCAAGAAAATTTGTAACTGTCCATTTTAATCTTTGCCTCCGGGTCTTCGTGATAAGGCATCTGCAATGATGTCCAGGATCCTTTCACGCTCCTTATTGTCCTTAACCGCCACAAGAAGTGTCTTTCTCTGGGCACCAGTCTTTTCTCTGCCACACGTGATGGGATGCGAGTTGTCTTCCTCCGCCAATGACACAGTCCCACTCCGATCCCTGCAGTTGATGCGTCTGTAACGATTGTGGATTCCAATCTGTGTAGAGTCTTTGTTTCTCAGGGTCAAGAGCTCTCTTGGATCACCCTCTCTCTCCTTCAGGATCTCTGTTAAGTGTTGAAGCTCGATGCCTTGTACAAACGTCTCCAAGTCATCAAAAACTGCATTAGAACTAGTTGTCTGGCTTTTTAATTCATTGGGAACTGCTTTCAGAAGTTCGTGGATAGCTGTTTTTTTAGTCAGCTTGCTGAAGCTTTTTGGACAATCAGGTTTACTTAATGAAAGTAGACTAAAAAGCTCTGATTGCCTATTGCCGTTAGCAATCTCCCTTGCTGTCAGTCCATCTTTGGTCTGTATTGAATTATCAGTTCCCACTTCAAGCAATTTGAAGACTACTTTTTTATGTCTTTGACGTGGTGGCCACGTTAATGCTGTGTAACCACGTTCATCTTGGGCATTTATTTGTGTTGCATGAGCAGCAGGGTACCCAACTTCCCACCACACAATCTCTAGTGTAGGAAACACTTTCACTTTCATAGAAAGTTGATGGGACACCCTGGCAACTATAACTTTCAGTATGTTTTCCTTTCTATATTTCCAACTGATGAATGTCTTATCATAACTTTGAATAGTTGTTCTAACTGATCTCACAGATAGGTCACTTTTTAAAACAACTCTGACTCCTCTTGAAGGGACATAACCCATAAGCTCTGGGTTGTATTTTCCAACAATCGTCACTATGGTAATATGTGACCAGTCATCAGCTTTCCAGGCCTGCCCCCCAATATCAAATATAAAGACCTTGCATTCTAAATATGGGGCTTTCTGTTCCTCATCCCACAGGATCCCGGAAATAAAACTGTTTACTAGATCCATGTTTACTTTATATGGGCGCTGACGTCCTGCCATATCACTGCATGGAGCCCCTCGGAAAGGAACTTTTGCAATTGAACAAATACGGGCCTTAATTGAACCTAGACAGGTATAATCATAGCCGTACCATGGAACACCCATCACAATCTTCTTTGGATTAATGCCCATGTGAATGTATTTTTCATATTCCATTATGATGTGGTTATATGGAGCATTGGCTCTGGCTTTGCATTGCAACCACACATGACTCTGTTCATCGTACGTCATAACAAATATGAAATCACAAGACTCTGCAATCCCGGTGTCAATGTGTTGGACTACCCCTTTTGCTAGTCTTGGAGTATTACTGAAAATCGTTTTAAATTTTTGTAGGTCGTTTCTTATTTCTTCCTGCTGTGAATGGGTTAAGGTAGGGGCTAGCTTAACTTCTTGTATATTACATTCTTGCTCCCCTCTCCCTTCCCAGCATGGTATTTCTGCTTCTTCTGGGTCCTTTCGGATAGCACAGAGAGCCCAGCTTTCATTTCTCTGGTAAGGCTTAATCATGTTTATGTGAACTACCTTGCGCCCCTCATCCCCCTGCTGGATAAGGTAGTTTGCATTATTTATTTTGGACACGATTTGGGATGGTTCCTCCCAGGCTAGTTGCATTTCATTCCCCTTTTTGGTTGCTCTAGGCACGGGTTGTGCCACGTCGTGTCCTAAACTCTGGGCTGGTGTGGAGATTACAGGTAAAGGACACAGTTTTGCCTTGGTTTTGTCCTGACCTGATCCCTGCCTCTGGCAAATGTCACAGGCTTGGCAATACATTCTAATTTGCTTCCCCATTCCTGGCCAATAGAAATTTTGTGCCACTCTTCGTTTGGTCCGAGTTATCCCCATATGTGCCCCAAAAATACTATTATGGGCTTGTTTTATGATTTCTTCTCTGTACATGTGAGGAACCACTAGTTGTCTGCGGTTTCCTCCTCCCCCTTTATAAGGTGTGCTAAGGGCTTCACGATATAACAGCCCCTCCTCTAGGCAGAACCTCTCTGGGCAATCAGGGGGTAATGGAACAGTAGATTTTGCTGCCTCAAAACAGCTGTTTAGTCCTATGTCATTCTTTTGTTCCTGAGAGAAATTAGTCTTTTGAGTAGTTTTAAAAGGTATTAGGAAGCCTGGCTCACTCAAAGTTTCAACTTGAGGACTTTGAGTCCTGCCCTCATTGGCAACTGTTTCGCTTCCCTCAGTATCAGTTGACAGTTGGCCCCCTTTTGAGTGGGTAATCACAAACGCACTCTGCACATGCTCCAGGAGATCCCAACCGACAAGCACCGCAGTGGGGATTTCCTCTGAAATGGCCACTTGCCACTTGCCACTCCAGTCATGTAACTTAACGTTTACCTCAGCCATTTGGAGTCTAACTGGCTCTTTGGCGATTCCTTTTAATTCTATAGTTTTTCCTGGAATAACTTTATCGGGACTGATTATCTCAGGATGAACAATTGTGATTTGGGATCCGGTATCTTTTAACCCTAGATATTTTTTGTTTTCAATCCAAATATTTTCTCCTGACTTTCTCAAGAGCAAATCATTCTGTTTAATCAAGTAACAGTGTATTACTGAGGCCTCAGGAATCTCCTCTGTCTCAGGCCTAGCTAGAGCTTCGGTTTCCGTGGCAACCTGCTTAGCCTCACCCTGCCCTACTGAGTGGATACAATAAGAGTGTTTTTGAGTGTTTGTGCTCCCAGATTTAACTTGTTCACCAGTCTTACATTCAAAGCTTCTGTGGCCCAGTTTATTGCACGACCAGCACCTCATATCTCTTCCCCCAGTATAATTAGATTTATTTTCTTTTACCTCAGAGGTATGGGTGTTAGTTTGGCCCACGTCACTTGGGCTTTTTGACTGTGGTATGTTTCCCTTTTTCATTGCCGGAGAAGAGCTTCCTTTAGCATATTGAAATTGGTTTCTGGGGTTCCCCCACAATTTCCCGCCAAATTTTGGACTATCAAATCCATGGTCCCTAATTTCATTAATTTGGTCAGCTATGGTTGCTGCCTCCTGAATGGTTTTAGGACTTCTTTCCTTTACAAGATATTTCAACTCCCCAGTTATGGTGGCATAAAATTGCTCCAACGCAATAACCTCTCTGATTTTTTGAATTGAATCCGCACCCTCCTGCTCTAACCATTTTTTGAGGTAATTTGTAATTTTTGCCCCCAACTGAGCATACGTTTCTTCCCTCAACTTTGTCACACTCCTGAATTTTTTTCTTAGTTGTTCTGAGGTAATTCCAAACCTCGTATAAATTAATTGTTTAAACATCTCAAAGTCTGTTGACTGTTCTTCTGTCATTTGGGCGTATATTTCTGCCAGTACCCCACTAATTCTAGCCCTTAAGATCACCATTTTCTCCTCATCCTTCACTTGGAAATCTTTACAGGCTCTCTCAAATGATATCAGAAAAGCCTCTGGGCTATCTTTCTCCTTGAACTCAGGGAATCGCTTTAAATCTACCTTCCCTGTTGTTTGACTACTGGCGTTATTACTATTGTTTTGATTCTCCATTGCTGCTAATTCTAGTTTCTTCATTTCCAACTGAAATTGCATTCTTTCGCTCTCACTTTCCCTCTCAGCTCGAATTCTTTCGCTCTCACTTTCCCTCTCAGCTCGAATTCTTTCTTTCTCTAATTCTAATTTATATTGTTGTTCTAGTTTCCACTTTTCTAATTCTATAGAAACTTGTGGCTCTCTCGCCTCAGGTACAATATTAGTTTCATCTTCTAAGCTCTGCTCTTCCCTCAGAGGATTCCCATTTTCCTCCCCTTCAGAGCTATCTTGAGCTGGTTCCCTCACAGGGTTCTTTGTCTTTTTAGGTGGCATATTGTATGATTGAGGATTGACAGTTAAATTAACAAAATAAGAGAAATCTCCTCTCAGCACTGTTCCCCCTGGCTAGGTTTCTCCAGACTCGGGCCTCAAAGTTCTGCTATGGGTCTTCTCTCTACCCGTTAAGCTTACTTCCTCCGACCCCAAGTCAAAACCCTCTGCCAGAACAGATTTGTGAGCTCTCTTTTCTCCTTTTGTTATCTTAGCCTTGCAGCGTCCTTGGGTAACCACAACTACACCCCCCGGGCTAGGTTATCACTTCACAGATTTACCCTTCCCCTTCCAGGTGTATTGTTTAACCCCAGCTGCTTCTGCCAATTTTGTGGTGAACAGGCACAACGATTTCAATATCCCTCCACGGGCTTATTGATGTCTCCTGCCGGCGTATTGATCTTATCCCGTCGCTGCCGCCAGTTTTGTGGCGATCACACAGGGTCCCCGGTCGTTTGACGGACTATTGATCCCTGTGCCACCACGACGCTTTGCTGCCACCAACCAGGATCCCCTCCCTGGTAATAACCTTCACAGTCAGGGTGCAATTTTAAACAAAATAATAAGTGTTTATTTAAAAACTTCAACAACTTAAGATATTGGTTACAACCTTGCCTACGCTCACCACTATACCTCACCACCAACCCTCACAATCAACCACCACCCACCACCCAACTCCCTCGATCAACTCTAACTGACTCCTTCAGCTGCCCCTAGCTCCCCCCCCTCTGTTTATTGGTTAGCCTAGGGCCAGCCACTTAACCCCTTACTTACTCCTTTTCCTATATGTATACCCTAGACAGGCAAACGCCACAGTCTCCTTGATATGGTGGACCTCTCTCGGTCAAGGTAGAAGGTAAAGGTCCTGAAATGAGCTGATAAGAAGCTGCTTTACTGCTTTAGTGAGAAACTCTTAACCAATACCACAACTTCCTCTTCTGGTTTCAGCAACATCACCTTACCCAGATTTCTCCTTTTTTTGTGATGTTGTTGAATGGGAGATCAGGGCAGAATGCATAAACAATCTGTGCACCGCCACTCCCGCCACCATCCATAAGGTTCATACGTAGCTTTTGATTCAAGCTCTATGTGAGGAAGGGCATTTGTTGGAGAAATCAGTGGGCATATTCCTTCCCAAACAAAATAATTGTTCCTTGCAAGCCCCGCTCAAGCATATTTAATCCACAGTCAGGCTTACTTCCAGTCTATGACTATGCTTGCTAAAAATGACATGGGGAAAGGCTTCCGAGTGGAGAACATGTGCTCAACCGTCTTCCCAACTGGCTGATTCTTTCCACATATGTTGGGAACCCCTTGTCCACCTTGTAGCATGTAGTTCTGCATGTAGCATGTGGTTTTGTTAAAAATGCTCTGAAAGCAAAAACATGTTCCCATTCAATTCAATAGCACCAGTGGAATGCTTAGAGAAGCATCTCCCCATTTTTGTAACTTGATCTACAACCCAGTTAGGTTGGAACATTTGAGTTTAAGCCAATTTGATTTAATTGGCTTCAATGGGACCAAATTATGTTACATGGAAATGCAACTTGATTGTGGACTGGGCTGTTAAGCAGTCACTTGAATCCTGTCATATCACATGCAATTTATTAGAATTTCATTTTAAACAACTATATTATATTTGCAATTTTTCACGTTTCCATTTGAAATAGTTGGATCACAACCATGCCAAAACCATCACATTCTTGGTGCTTTTTTCTTTAATTCCATACTTTTGAACATATGCTGTGCGATTGCATGTGCCAAAAAAATATGAGATCTTCGCTGATATTCAAAGAGCACATTCATATTTCCAGTGGCAAAAGCTACATTTTGATCAGTACATTATAAATTATGCAAATATTACCTACATGTGAATAATTTTAATAGGATTGTGCAAGCGAGCCTGCAGTGCCACACTAAACAAGTAAGAGTGACACGAGAATCCCATTGCTATCTCTTTCACCTTTTAGTTTTTACGGTGCATTTGCATATAGCAGAAAATACATCATAAAGATCAAGTATCTCCAGTGAAAATTAAATAAACCTTTGTCAAACTTGACAGAACCAATCACATA
>NC_046312.1:34643732-34686232 GCF_009819535.1 Lacerta agilis
GGCACACTTGGGACTAATCCACACTTGCCTTTGTCCCATGATTTCTTCTGTTTGGTCCATAACTTAGAGGCATTTCTTTTTGTCTCACTGCTTTCCCTGGGAAAACCCACTGTTTTCTGCTGAATCAGAACAGGAAACCTGATTGGTGTTTCCACCGATTCAGTAGTAAACAGTGGGTTTTCCCAGGGAAAGTGGTGGGCCAAAAGAAAAACCTCTCAGACTCATGCCTAGAAGTTTTGGACCCAATGGGAATGTGGATGAGCCCTTAATCCCACTGAGACTGGTGGATTGAAGAAGAGAGAGTACCCAGGGAGTGGGTGGTAGCTCAGTGGAAGGGAACAGATTCTGCATGCAGGAGTTTCCTGGTTCAGCCATGTCCAGGGAGAAAGACTCCCACCTGAAACTCTGGAGATCCACTGCCAATCTGTGTCAACTGCACTGATCTGGATAAACCAATGCTGAGACTTAACAGGAGGCAGCTTCACATGTGGGCTCCTTTGGGAAGAAGGGCAGGACACAAGATAGATAGATAGATAGATAGATAGATAGATAGATAGATAGATGGATGGATGGATGATAGACAGACACACAGACACCTGTTGGGATGTCTGCAGCTAATCACTTTAATGGAGTCAGTGGGCAGGGCCAGGCATATGCAGATTCTTCCCTGATCAAGTTATCATAATGGTTGTCAGGTCAGGAGATGGGCAAGAAAACCAGATTGGCTGCTGAGGTGCAGAGCTTGATTTACATTTCCCGTTCCGTCCTCCTTCAGGCTGCAAATATTCGTAGTCACTGACTATTTTGTCGGCTCTATGCACATCTTCTCAGCCACTGCACATTTTTGCAAGACCAAACAGGATTCTCCTTCCTTGCACCCCCTGAATTCCCCATTCTGCTCTAGAGCATTATTGCAATCCTCTACAGCATATTTTTTGGGGGGCTATGGGGGCTGCAGGGAAGAGGGAAGTGGAGGTCCACAATTAGATATTGCCCAATGTGACTAAAGCTTAAAACTGCTGCAAACTTTGCTGGGAACAAGCCAGACTTAATATTGCGGGTCATACTTACCTGTAAAGCTTATTATTATTCTCTAATGGGATCAGTATTTCTGGAGGATATTTTTACATGTTATTCCAGTTCTTAAATTTTGGAAGTATTTTATGTATGTGTAATTGCCCTAATGTGCTTCGTTTTCAAAAACGCTGTAATCCTTTGTTATTCTTTTATGACTCTTCATTATATACCACAACATGCCATCTGGACAGTAGCAACTGGATTATTTTTTCAGGGCTTTGTTCCATTGCTATATTTCATACCCCTGTAAGCTAATCCTGTTTAGTCTGGGAAACTTCTCTTTATATGTTACAGATTGTAAACAGCCAAAAATGTCAGTGGCAAGTGTACCTTTCCTAATCAAGTGTAAAACCTTTTGGACTTGTCTAATTAAAGAGGGCAACTGAAGCAGCAAAGTTAAAATATTTAGCTGGAATAGTATTTAAATCCTGGGCTCAAAAATCCTTCTAAAAAAAAAAAGATGTCAGCCGTTTTTACAATGTTCAGGTTTAGTGCAAATCAAAAGTTACCAGAGCCTTGCAACCTGTTATGAAGAAACAACTTAACCACTTAAAGGAGGCTCCTTGATTTTATTTATAATTTGAAGAGTTCCCTTTACAAAAGAACAGTATATTAACCAACATTTCACCAAGTTATACTTAACCAACAATTTTTACTTACATACATGTTCAGAGTTATCAGAGAACTTGCAAATTTGTAATATATTGTGTGTTCCTTTCAAAATGCAGAATTTATTATAAATGTGTGCCACTTTCTTCAGCATATATTAAGTTGTTGTTGTTTAAAGCAAGTCATTGTCACTGCTGCAGTATAAATGTACGGCTAGCAGGGCTTTTACACACCCACACCCCATTTTTGAGTTAACATATAGCACAAATGGAGAACCATCCATGAAACTGGGGTGCAAAGTGGTCCTAATTTGCATAGATACCGTGTCCATCATAAGCAGTTCCCATATTTTATCAAATCAACCCTGAATATGTGATAGCATGGTGCAATTAACCATTGGTTAATTGGTTGCACTATGACCTGGAATGCCAAGGTTCAAATCCCCATGAAGCTCACTGGGTGACCTTGGGCCTATCGCTCTCTCAGCCTAACCTACCTCACAGGACTGTTGTGAGGATAAAATCATCCCATCCTTCCTGCTGAGTTCTACAAGGGTCAATACCGAGACTAAGGAGGAGGAGGAATGGAGTCAATGCTATCTCCTGAACTGGATGCAAATAAGATGGCCAGGCCGAAGCTGGTGGAGCAGCACTCCATTTGCCCTTATGAACCAACTGCACTGGACATGATATTGTAACCCCATATAGAAAATGCTCCTAAACAACAACACTTAGGCTTGGCTCACTGCCCCAAGGAGCTTGCTTTTGGCAGCTCCCCTGCAATGTGTTCTTGCCATAAGTTGTCATTATAGGTAAGAGCCTATGTTCCCCACTCCTAGTTCCACAATGGCTTCCATGCAGCATGTTCCAGTATATTTGGCCAAAGTCACTAAATATTATCCTTGTGAGCTTCCATAAACTAGGGACCAGGCCTTAGAACCAACAGAGGTATCATCATAGGACATTCATTTGGAAAAATTCATAACTCTGTGCTATAAATTTAGTGTTTACTGTTCACTAAAAGTAGATGTATGTAGACTCTTTGCTTGACATCCTCTGTTTTCTCTGAGGAGGACTGGATTCCACGCCATCTTGCCTTCGGAAAGAGGGTGCGGGCTTCCAGATTCACTCAGATGGGGAATTCTGTAGGACCACCAATCAAGGACTGATTCTGAGGGAGTATGTTTTCCACATGTTATCAGATGAGATTTCCCAGGAGAGCCTCCGCTATTTGCCTCAGGTCTTAGTATTTTGGTTTCCTCCCCCATCGCTTTGTCCCACCTTGTTTCCACCAGTTCTGCTTGCTTGGCTTCATCCCACCTTCCTCCATGTTGGCAAAACAGGCTTACATAGTTAACTTCCTTTTTTCTTCTTCTACTTATGTTGAAGTTATTATTATGCTTTTATTTTGGAGAATGATCACTTATTATTTCTGAAGTGTACATTTCTGCCAAGTTTTCTGTGCGCTTCAGGGGCAAGAGTGTTGCCCACAACTCTGGGGTCCTTTTGTTGAAGCTGCAGGGAAGAAAAAGAACGGCATAAAAGCTCAGTGGCCTCTGTGGATAGGAAACTCATTATGCGCTCCAGCTCTCTGTTTTATTCCAAGCTACGTTTCCCTGTGGGATTTCAGTCTCCTGCAGGACAAAACCAGCAGGACTCATTACTTCTAAAACAATGTTTAGAGTCCTTTTGGGGCAGGAATGTTTCTGCCAGTCAGGTAAAGAACCTAGGTCTTTATCCTTCCTTGGACAATAACCAAGCAGTTCAGAAACTCCTCGGAGAAACTTGTGCCTTTGAATGTAACTAACTGCAGGTGTTGCTCTCCAAAGGCTCTTGGTACCCTTCTAGGCCAAATTACAAAGGAAGAATAAGAAATTCACTTTGGAATTCAAAGTCTAAGAGAAATTGAAATAATAGGGACACAATTTTGAGACTTCCTACGTTTTTCCCATGAACCATGGACCATGACTAATACCCCAAGGGGTAGGGGGGGAAAGCCCACATCCCTTTTTTTCCTTTAAGGCATGTATAGAACTCAGTGTGTTAGATAAATAAGCCTCTTGACCTCCCCTTGTTTTAAGGCTACAATTCATTGACTGGCAATAATAGCTATTCAGACAGAAGGAATATGAGCTCACTCTCCATTTCATTAATTAGAAATGCTTCGTAATTGTCACAATAGCCATAATGATAGCTGTATTTATTTTTATTTTATTTTTGGGATTTGCACCTAAGCCACATGGCCCAACAGGACCTCAGGGGCATCTCACAACAAAGTAAAATGATACAATAATAAACAATCTGAAACACAATATCCCAAAATGCCAATTGAAACCCACACTGTGTAATTTAAAGTCAGAAGCAAAATCATTTTAAAATTAACAATTTTCTAGGGACTATTTTGAATGTTGCAGCAGATACAAATCTAGAGTATCACTGTCTTGATTTTAAAAAGGCCTTTACTTGTGTGGAGGACTAGCCCAATGCCAGGTAGGGGTTAATTTTTTCTGACAGTTAGAACCCTCAGGGGCGGGCTTAGCCTGGGTATAAAACACCCCTCCCAGTGGGCGGTGAGGCAGTTAAGTGCGGGGAGTTAGAGTTGGAGTTGAAGTGTGAGTCAAGAGATAGAGCTGGGAGTTTAGAGTCTTAGGTGGATGTTAGCAGAGAGGATAAAGAGATTGTGAAACGCGTTGTTATTGCTATTTAGTTAACTATTAGAGGTATTAGGCCGGTAACATTTAGAGGTATTAGGCCGGTATAGGACAACTGTTATAAGCTTATTGAACAACCTTTATTTTATCAGCAACCACAAGCTTTGTACGCAATAAACATCTTTTTAGTTCACAATATCCTCGTCTGTGGTGAATGAAGTAAGCAGGATCCAGCTAGTAGTCTGAAGGGCTGCAGCTGGGGACTGTTTGTCGTTGGTGCAGCACTCATAGACCGTAAAACGTCCGGGGGTGGGCTGTACAGGGCGAAGGGCCCGCGACATTAAAGTGGTGGCAGCGTCGGGACGAAAGATTGTCAAAAAGTGGTGGTCACATTGAGATCAAAGATCTAAAGTGTTGGCAAGAAGTGCCAAGGTACAAGAAGGATTTAAGGGTGACGCATTGTGTGAAGTGTGAGGCTTAAAGAGGATTTAAGCAAACTTCTGTGAGACTCTACAATCTAGTCAGGAAGGGGGATCGCATACACCTGGAAAGGGAGAAGGGGAATTCAGAGAGGAATTACCTGGCCCTAGGGTGTGGTGTGATAGCGCCTAAGACTGTGAGATTGTGAGAGAGTTACAAAGATACTTTGCGTTTGAAACTATTTCAGGCAGAAAGGTTTATAGTGAGAGGTCGGAAAAGTACGCTGGACAAAGTGCACTGAGGTAACTTTAGGCGTGACTTTGGACCTAAACTGTGGAAACTGAGCCTGAAGAAATAGTTTAACTGAAACATCCTTGATTTAAGTACAGAAATAATACCACCAAATAAATAGAAAATGCCACCTAGAAAGACTAAAACAGCTCTTAGGGACTCACAAGTAGAAAGCTCTGAAGAAGAAAATGGGGTTTCTCAGATTGAGGAAACCAGTACTGAAACAGTTAACAAAAATCCTGCTGAGGGGACTAGTTTTAAAGCCTCAGAGGAATTTGAGAAATGGAAACTAGAACAAGAATATAAACTGAAGGAATTAGAAATGAGATTGCAAGCTGAGGAAAGAGAGAAAAAAATACAAGCTGAAGCAAAAGAGAGAGAATTAAAGTTACAAGCTGAAGCAAAAGAGAGAGAATTAAATATTGAGAGAGAGAGAGAGAGAGAGGCAAGAGAACTGAAAGAGAAAGAAATGACCTTAAATATTGAGAGAGAACTGAAAGAGAAAGAAATGACCTTAACTATTGAGAGAGAAAGAGAAAGGGAGGAAAGAGAATATTTATTAGAAATGAAAAGACTTGAATTATCAGCTGTAGATAATAGAAACAACAACAATAGTTCCACACAAAATCCTAGCAGGGTGGATTTAAAAAGATTCCCTGACTTCAGAGATAAAGACGATCCTGAAGCGTTTATCATTTCTTTTGAGAGGGCTTGCGAAGATTTTGAAGTAAAAGATGAGGAGAAAATGCAAATACTGAGAGCGCGTATTAGTGGAACATTAACAGAGATTTATTCTCAAATGCCATCTGATCAATCCAAAGATTTTGAAGCATTTAAACAGTTGGTTTATGTCAGGTTCGGAATTACTGCAGAGCAACTGAGACAAAAGTTTAGAACAATAAAAAAAGTGCGAGAGGAAACATTTGCTCAACTAGGAGCTAAAACTACAAATTATTTAAACAAGTGGCTAGAACAGGAGGGTGCGGATTCTGTGGCGAAAATAAAAGAGGTGTTCGCATTAGAACAATTTTATGACACGATTAATAGCCATCTGAAGTATTTAATTAAAGAAAGACGACCTAAAACCATCCTGGAAGCTGCTAATCTGGCAGATGAAATAAATGAAATCCGAGAACACGCTTATGATGCCCCAAAATATAAGGACAAAAATTGGGAAACAAATAAGTTTAAGAGAATGCAACAGCCCACAAAATTTACCACAGAAACTGCCAATAAAATTTTTCCCGCCAATGCAAATGTTCCCCATAACACGACTATGACAACGGGGGGGACTGAGGGAAAAGTAAATAAATATAGTGAGGGTAAAAGGCCTGAATTAATCTGTTGGCAATGTGGGAGAAAAGGCCATCGACAGGTGGACTGTAGAACTGAACTCAGAACTAGGAGTGCAAATACTATCCCTCAGAAGCAGACATATTGTGTCCAAACTGTGGAGACAGAGCCAACTGCCAACATGGTTGCCACGGCAACCGAGGCCCAGTCTAGAGAACAGGCTGATGAGTTACCAGTGGCCCAAGTTGTGAGGTGCTATATAATTCAACAAGATGACATGCTATTACACAAAACAGGAGAAGAAATTTGGGTGAATGGTAAACAATATAAAGGCTTAAAAGACACAGGGTCTCAGATTAGTATTGTACATCCTGATTTATTAAAGCCAGAAGACTTTATTAAAGGCAAAACAATCAGTTTAAAAGGAATATCAAAACAGCCAGAAATCTTGCCAGTCGCATTAGTTAATCTGACATATAAACAATGGTCTGGAAAATGGCAAGTAGCAGTTTCACCCGAAATCCCAGCTCCAATGTTAATTGGGTGGGATCTACTTGACCATGTACAGAGTGCATTTGTGATAACTAGGGCACAAAAACTGCGACAGTTACCTCAGGAGGAAAGACCTGATACAATTGTTGAACTGACACAAGATACAAGTTTAGTGCCAGTTACAAATAGTCAAGTAGCTTGTTTTGCAGCCAAGCAGAAACTAGATACAGATTTACAGAAATATTTTCAAGCCACAGCCTTGAATACAGTATTAACCCCGGAAAGCCCGGAGCGGTTTATAGTCAACAATGGGTTGCTATACAGAGAGATTCTTTTAAAGCCTAATAGAGGGGGTAATGAAATCCACAGGCAACTGATAGTACCTACTGAATTTAGAACCAAGATAATACAACATGCACATGGCAGTATCTTTGGAGGTCACTTGGGAATCACCAGAACCAAACAAAGGGTGTCCCAAAATTTCTTTTGGCCTGGGATAGGCAAGCAAATAAAGTTATTTTGTCGAACGTGCCATACTTGCCAATTACAAGGACATGGACAAGATATTTTATTAATCAGACCAGTAAAAGGGAATAAGTTACAACTGACATGGGAAGGTCCTTTTAAAATCATTTCAAAAATGAATGATATAAACAATATAATTCAGCATGGTGAAGGGAGGCGGGTCATGCATAAGAATATGATAAACCCAACCCAGTCACTAAACCATGAACCCAATCTAGACTACAGTAGTCACGTTGTTGAAAAAGCCGGTGATATTGGTAAAGGAGTGTCTACCTGCAATATGACCCGTGACCTATCTGTGAGATCAGTTAAAACAACTAGTCATAGTTACGATAAACCATTCATCAGTTGGAAAGATAGAAAGAAAGACGTACTGGAAGTTATAGCTGGCATGGGGGCCTATCGACTTTCTATGAAAGTGAAAGTGTTTCGTACACTAGAGATTGTGTGGTGGGAAGATGGGTACCCTGCTGCTCATGCAACACAAATAAATGTCCAAAATGAATGTAGTTACACAGCATTAACAGGGCTACCACGTCAAAGGCATACAAAAGTAATCTTAAAATTGCTCGAAGTGGGAACTAATAAATCACTACAGACCAAAGATGAACTGACAACAAGGGAGATTGCTATGAGCAATAAGCAATCAGAGCTTGTTAGCCTACTTTCATTAAGAGATCACGCTTGCCTAGAAAGCTTCAGCAAGCTGACTAAAACAGAAGATATCCACAAACTTCTGCAAATAGTTCCCAGTGCATTTAAAAGCCAGACAACCAGTGTTTATGCAGCTTATAATGACCTGGAGATGTGTGTACAAGTCTGCGAGCTTAAACATTTAACAGAGATCCTGAAGGAGGGAGAGGTTGAACTAAGAGAGCTTTTGACCCTGAGAAACAAGGACTCTACCCAGCTTGGGATCCACAATCGTTACAGACGCCTCGAGTGCAGGGATCGGAATGGGACTGTGTCATCTGGCCGGGGAAGACAGCTTACATCCCATCACGTTTGGCAGAGAAAAGACTGGTGCCCCGAGAAAGATACTTCTTGCGACGGTTAAGGGCGATAAGGAGCGTGAAAGGATCCTAAACATCATCGCAGACGCCTTATAAGGAAGACCCAAAGACAAAGGTTAATGGACAGTTACGGTTTTTCTTGCAATAAAGACCTAATGCTGCATGAACTATTGTATATAATGTTCACAACTATATGTACTTTTACTGAAGATGTAACTGTTTATGCTATAGTTAGGTAATATAGGTAAGAGTTATAAAATGTTTGTTTATGTAATGTCTATAGTGATGTTTAAAATGTTGTTTGTATCAGAGGGATACTTTGGCTAGTAACTCCTCTGATACAAACCTAAAAAGGAGGGAGGTATGTGGAGGACTAGCCCAATGCCAGGTAGGGGTTAATTTTTTCTGACAGTTAGAACCCTCAGGGGCGGGCTTAGCCTGGGTATAAAACACCCCTCCCAGTGGGCGGTGAGGCAGTTAAGTGCGGGGAGTTAGAGTTGGAGTTGAAGTGTGAGTCAAGAGATAGAGCTGGGAGTTTAGAGTCTTAGGTGGATGTTAGCAGAGAGGATAAAGAGATTGTGAAACGCGTTGTTATTGCTATTTAGTTAACTATTAGAGGTATTAGGCCGGTAACATTTAGAGGTATTAGGCCGGTATAGGACAACTGTTATAAGCTTATTGAACAACCTTTATTTTATCAGCAACCACAAGCTTTGTACGCAATAAACATCTTTTTAGTTCACAATATCCTCGTCTGTGGTGAATGAAGTAAGCAGGATCCAGCTAGTAGTCTGAAGGGCTGCAGCTGGGGACTGTTTGTCGTTGGTGCAGCACTCATAGACCGTAAAACGTCCGGGGGTGGGCTGTACAGGGCGAAGGGCCCGCGACAACTTGTATCCCAAAAGTGGGCAAAGGAGGCCTGGTGAGCCTCTCTGAAGAGGCAATTCCAGAGAACAGTTGTCACCACTGAAAAGGCTCTGCTGTTTGTCCCCACCAATCTGACTTCAGAATAGCTGCAACTGGTGCACCAGCCTAATACTGCCAAAAGGGACACTCGTTCTTGGCTGTGCCTTTGGCATCCAGGAACAATGTGGAATCAAGAGGTGTCTCTAGTACTTCGAGGGGAGTGTGATTCTATCCAGCCAGAACAGGACAACCACAAAGAGAAATGGATTCATCCTGTCCAAATGGAAATTAATTAGTTTTGACCTCTCCTTTTGAATATATCTGTTTCATATTTTGGACAAATAGGCTTTGGTTGCTCTTGAAACCATGCAAGAATAGTATGGCTGCTCTTACTGTGAAGCCAAAGAGATTCGGGTTGCAACCCCCTACACCTTTACCTGGGAGTAAGTTCCGATTGAAATCAATGAAGCTTTCTTCTGAGTAGAATTGTATATGGATTGTTCTATTGCTGTCATCATTGAGTACACTCTCCTTATCCAATGGAATTGCTTTCACCAGTGAGAAGAAGGAAGCAGTGGAAATTGAGGGCCTCAATTTGTGTGAACAGAAACGTAATCCAGATTGTGGCTGGAGACTAAAGTGCCACACCAAATATCCATGCTTTATTAATTACTTGAAGTGAAAATGATGTGGACTGCCTACAGCAGTGACCATCTATAAGCCTCAACGCTGACAGAGTGGCACTGTGGTCTTCAGTATTTATGTAGTCACCTATACCTTGGGGTAGTTTTGATCCTATGAAATGCAATAGGGAAAATTGTAGCCAGGCTACAATAACATATGATATTCCATTCCTATTGCTGAGCATAATGGAACACCCTGTGGCTTACATTTACTGTAGCAAATGGGTATGCCATCTGGGTATGATGCTTGTCAGCCTCAAATAATAATAATAATAATAATAATAATAATCATCATCATCATCAATTTTATTTATACCCCGCCCATCTGGCTGGGTTTCCCCAGCCACTCTGGGTGGCTCACAGCATATATCAGTTACAGGTAGGTAGCTGTGTTGGTCTGCCATAGTCAATTTAGGTGAGAGTCTCTGTCTGTAGAGTTGGAAAAGATGCTAAAACATCAAACATTAAAACCCTTCCTGATACAGGGCTGCCTTTCAGAGGGAGGGAGTCACTGATGAGAAGGCCCTCTGCCTGGTTCCCTGTAACCTCACTTCTTGCAGTGAGTGAACTAGCAGAAGACCCTTGGAGGAGGACCTCAGTGTCCTGGCTGAATGATGGGGGAGGAGATGCCCCTTCAGGTATACTGGGCCGAGGCCTTTTAGGCCTTTAAAGGTCAGCACCAACACTTTGAATTGTGCTCGGAAACGGACTGAGAGGCAATGAAGATCCTTTAGGACCGGTGTTATATGGTCTGGGCGTCCCCACCCAGTCACCAGTCTAGCTGCCACATTCTGGATTAGTTGTAGTTTATGGGTCACCTTCAAAGGTAGCCCCACATAGAGCACCTTGCAGTAGTCCAAGTGGGAGATAACCAGAGCATGCACCACTTTGGTGAGACAGTCTGTGGGCAGGTAGGGTCTCAGTCTGCGCACCAGATGGAGCTGGTAGGCAGCTACCCTGGACGCAGAATTAACTTCTGTCTCCATGGACAGCTGTGAGTCCAAAATGACTTCTAGGCTGTGCACCTGGTCCTTTGGGGGCACAATTACCCCATTCAGCACCAAGGAGTTCTGCACACCCATCCACCTCCTATTCCCCCCAAAACAGTACTTCTGTCATCCATACTCCAACCGCCTCCAGACACTCACACAGGACCTTCACTGCCTTCGCTGGTTCAGAGGTAGAACTAAATCATATAGCCAAATATTAGGTTCATGGGACCTCATCAGTGTAAGTGGCACTCTGGTGGTGCTTTAGGAAGCAGGGTGGCATGGGAGACAACTCTACCAAGTTTCTGTGGACCCATGTGCATGAATTTTAGGCTTCTGCAATGGGTGAGATCTTTGTGGTGTGAATTCTCCTGTCCATCACCACCATCTCGTAATTAATGCAAGATGTGTGCTTGGGTGTGTTGAGTCATGTGGTGTAGCGGTTACAGGGGTCAGCAAACTTCTTCAGCAGGGGGCCGGTCCACTGTCCCTCAGACCTTATGGGGGGCCGGACTATATTTTGAAAAGAAAAAAAAAAGAACAAATTCCTATGCCCCACAAATAACCCAGAGATGCATTTTAAATAAAAGTACACATTCTACTCATGTAAAAACACCAGGCAGGCCCCACAAATAAGCCAGAAATGCATTTTAAATAAAAGGACACATTCTACTCATGTAAAAGCACGCTGTTTCCTGGACCACCCGTGGGCTGGATTTAGAAGGCAATTGGGCCGGATTCGGCCCCCGGGCCTTAGTCTGCCTACCCATGGGTTAGAGCATTGGACCTGGGAGATCAATATTCAAATCCCTATTCAGTCATGAATCTCACTCGGTGATCTTGGGCCAGTATCTGTCTCCCAACTTAACCTACTTCACAGGATTGTCTGGGATAAATTACGGAGAGCGAGATCTCCTTGGTGGAAACATGGGCAATAAATGTCTCCCCCCCCACCCTTGTGTAGAATCTGAGGCCTGTGAACCCCATTTTTGACAATTATTTCACTGTTAGCCGCTAGGGCCTACAGCCACCTGAGGATTCCGCTCCAAATAGTCCAAGCTGCAAAGGGTATAGCCTGCTTCCAGAATCCAGCCCCACAAATATTGTGTGTAAATCAAATCAAATTAACACATCACTTTATTATGTTGCAATGGGGAGGTAGGGGTTGTTAACAGTGTCGAGTGCTAAGTGTGTTGTGCTGCTCAGGCACCACATTTATTATATTCTGTCTGAAAAAAAGAAGCTTACTGGCTGGTGCAGCAAGACGTAAAGCCCAGTTGTAAGCCAGAGAGGGTGTATTTCGATGCTCAATTGTTTCACTAGGTTGACAAGGTCATGTACAGTTCACTTGGAAATGATTCAGAAAGAAGCAAAAAAAGATCACCTCCTTTGGGACAGAAAACTAAAAACATTCCACATCTGTTGACTTTGCTGAAGAATTGTTATCAATTAACTTTATCAATGAAAGTGTAAATATGTGAGCAGAAGCATCTGTGTCGCTAGTGCTAAGATTACAAGCTATTAAATCGTCTCCATTATTAATATTAATTCAGACTGAGCATTTTGTGATAAGCAAAATAGTTGCTTTAATGTTATAGTAAGATTGATCATCAGGCGGAATACAGTATGGCCCCCACATCCCTATCCCACTCTTACAAGACCCCATTCAGCTTCTCAAATATTTCAGCACATATAGGAACGTAGGGCTTGGGCATGGTCAATACAACATTTGGAGAGTGATGTGTGCTCCCCTTTGAACAGCAGATTTCCCTGCCATATGCCTCCTCAATGTTGCAAGAGGGGGAACTGCTGTTTGATAAACAAATATCCACACCCATTTTCGATACGCATGACTATTTGAACATATTTTTGCAAGTAAAATATGCAGGGAAGAAGATGCTCAGACCTGGGGGCACCAAAGCTGCTCTGCAACCTCTAAGTGCTTTTGCCTGGCTGGAATGTGTCCTTGAGAGGTGAATGTTTGTGTGAGGACATGCAGAAGCCTCTGATCTGCACAGCCTCTGGACTGTAGCCTACTACTCTACAAAGTTCAGAGTCACCTCTATTGTTCCACGTGCTTTTTGTGTCTGGCCGTTTCCAGTACTGGAATGTGGCCCCCAGAAGGCTGTGAGGGCCACCAACTTGGATGGCTTTGAAAGAGGATTAGACAACTTCATGGAGGACAGTATAGCATGTCTTCCACTACCAGAGGCAGTGCACCCCTGGATACCAGTTTCTGGGAACTGCAGCTGGACAGAATGCTGCTGCGCTCATGCACTCATGCCCAGCTTGCAGGCTTCCCACTGTAAGAACTGTATGCTGGACTAGATGGGCCTTCTTATGTTCTTAAAACAGCCTTGCACACCCTCCAACATTTCTCCGATGAAAATAGGGACATCCTACTCCATAATAATAATTTTACTATTTGTACCCCACCCATCTGACTGCGTTGCCTCAGCCACTCTGGGCAGCTTCCAATATTATAAAAACATAACAAAACATTAAACATTAAGAAAACTTCTCTATACGGGGCTGCCTTCAGGTGGCTCAGGGATCGGAAAAATCCATACCCGCCAACATTTTTCTGATGAAAATAGGGACAATCTACCGTACCTGCCAACATTTTTTCGATGAAAATAGGAAAGTCCTAAGGAAATGTGGGATATCCCAGGATCAATCAGAAACTGGGATGGCTTTTGTAAAACCGGGATTCTCCCTGGAAAAATAGGGACACTTGGAGGGTATGGCCTTGCAAACCGAAGGGGAAAGCCTGATGCGCTTAATCAGGCTTTGGGGTTGGAGGTTCCACACTCCTGGACAAAATAGGGTCTATCAGATTAGCTCTTCATTAAGATGTGCTTCCTCTCTCCCCTGCAGCTTTAGATCATCAGAAACCAGCATAAAAACTCTGGGGAGTTGGCCTAAACTGCCATGCTGGCGTTGGACCAACATTCTGTTTCATTTCTTTCCTTTCCATTTCTTTCTTTTTGTGTGTGTATGTATGTGGAGCAAGGAAGGAAGAATGCATTTGAGAAAAAAAGTTTTAAAAAACCAGATATTTCTGCGACAGGTGGGTTGCTCTTTTAAATAGTTTTCATTTGGAACTGCTCATCCCCACTCCCCTCTCTGAATGCCTTTAGATTCCACCCCAGGAGCAGATCTACTAAGAAGGTGCTATTTTTTGCTGTCTCTCTCAGAGACGAAATGAACTTTGATTATTTTTGCTCCTTGCTGACACATTTGTTTACCATTAATGTTTCTGACATGTTGTCTCATTGTTGTTTAATACCGATTCAGTACTAACCCATAATATAGGTGCAAACATCTGTTGTTTACTCTGAAATGACTAACATTCTCATATAAAACTTCCATGTATAAGAATAAATAATGAAAAGAACTTTCCAAAGCAGCAAAAGTCTAAATGTTCTGCCTTTAAAAGTTTGCAAATCCATTGATACTTGGAAGAAGATGTGGCAGCTGCACCATTTCCAGATCCTTTATTTATTTGGCAGCCTAATCCTATGTGTGTTTATTTACTGAGAAGGAAGTCCCAATAAATTCATTGGGGGTTACTCCCAAGAAGGTATGCATAGGAGTGCAGTCTTATGGGGTAGTATAACCACATTGACTTCAATGCACCCTATTTTGAAGGAATGGGCTTCCTCCAAAGTTTCAGTTGTATAATAACTATGTTTGCTTCTGAAATACACCTACAGTGCAATCCTATATATGTCTACTCAGAAGTAAGTCTCATTGAGTTCAATAGATTTTATTTAGGTAAATGAGAGGATTGCATCCTTAAACCTTTATGACATGCTACCTGATGTAGCTAAACTGTCTAAGGAGCTCATAAAATCAGAACTGAAAATCATTTATTATAACCATCCGATGCAACTTATTTATTGCCTAGTGAACATTATCAAATTTACAGCCCAATCATCTACAAATGCACCATAAGTAAATCCCATTGAATTCAATGGCGCTTAACCCCAACAGGTAAGTAGGTAAAGGATTGCAGCCTTGGGGCAATAATCTACTATTGAGTACTAAGCTGCCATCGCTGCTGAGAAGCAATGGAGGGTAGATGTGCAGCTTTGCACCCAATATCAATGGGTGTTGCTTGGAGGCAGCAGAATCATAAATGGCAGAAGAAGCCGTGTGCCAAGGCAGAAGGGCTGTAGCTCAGTAGTAGAGTGCATGCTTCGCATGCAAAAGATCATTGGTTCAGCTCCGAGCATCTCCAGGTAGGGCTGGGGGAGAGGCCCTTGCCTGCAAACCTGAAGAGCTGCTGCCATTCAGAGTCAACAATACTGGGCTAGAGGATGGACTTCCGGCGAGGACGCCATTGCGGGCGGTCGTGGGTCGTTTCGGTAGCGAGACGACCCTGGCCAGCCCGGGGGTAGGAGCCCCGCTACCGCACAGCGGGGCTCCGTCAAACCGCGGGTCGAGCGTCCCGCGGCACGGGCTCTCCAGTGAGCCCACTATGGCACTGAACCCTTCTCCCGTTCCCCTTGTAAAAGGGGCGCGGGAGTGAAGGGACAACAGCGCCGGGCTGTGGAGGCATGCCCCAACCGGGCTGGTGAAGCGGCGGCTGCCGCCTGCACTGAGCGAGTCGTTCTACCTAATTTGGAAGATAAAAGAAGAAACCCGCAGGCCGTGAGTACGGAGATAATTGGATTTAAAACCTTTGACAATTGGCACTCCGGGAGGTACGTTAAAAAGGAAGCCCGTTCCTCCCTTTGTTGAATGAAGAAAATAACATTGTTTTTAGCTGCTGCTGCAGTAGTGGATACAAAGTTTCTATGGAGCTCTTTGACAAATGAGACTGACTGAACCCCTTTTAGGGGAACTAAGTTGTTGGAAATATTTCTTCTTGAAGCTGTTGGATTGTAATCTTTTCACCCTGACTCCGGGGAAAATGGCGGCTGAAGTGTATGGTTAAAGATGGAAAAGTACTGAAACTTGATACCCTCTGCCTACTTCTACCATGCTTGGTTTCGTTTTTAAACTGGCTTTAGACTCGGGATTGACACATGAACAAAGGATTATTCTTTTGAAGTTAGAACTGCTAACTCAGAAATTAAATTTGTTGAACCAGGATGTCGAGGAAAAGTTATATCCCACAGGAAAGACTCTTGAGAACTTGGTTAAATTGGAAGAAAACCTTGTTAGGGAACTTGAGGAAATTTTTGAGAAACAAAGAACAGTGACTATGCAACTCCGAGAAGATGGAAAACCCTGTTGGTGTGATAGACCCAGGGTGAGAAGACAATTTATATCCAATTTCTGGGGTGAGAGCCCAGAAATGAAGGGAAAAAGATTTGTGAATCTACAACTAGAAGATGACTGGAATTTTGAAATGGAGATGCTGGAAGGTGATGATATGTGTTCCCTGGAGCTCCCTGCAAGGATGTTTATGGACTGCGTCTGGACCTTTGGCTTTAAAGAAAAAGAGGACATTCTGGACAATGATGTTGGTGGGAGATGGAGAAATGTCTGGGGGGAGACCCCGAGATGGCGAAGGAAAATGGTTAGAAAAGGGATAGGGTGAGAATATTTAAAATAAATTAGGATGGCTCACTATGGTACCCTGAAGTCAGTGTGTTAAGAATTTAAGATTTTGAACTAGTGAAGAGATATGTGAATTGTTTATTAGCAGCAGTTTAAATGAAATAAGATGTATGATTTGAGTTAAGAAGTAATAGGATGTATTATGAAGTAAAAATAAATATTAAGAAGTTTGTTTAGATATCTTGGATGATTTAAACTTTAGAGATGAGAAGTTATTAAAGTAAATTAGAATTGGAACCAAAGGAGAGAAAACGGGGGAAGTCACCCCGTGTAGATTCAAACAAGATTTTTTTTTTTTGTTATAAGCAAGAAAAAGAATTATTGGTGTTTTAGTGGTGGTTTGTATTTGTTTTTTATTCTGTTTTGATTGTTGTATGTGTTGTTGTATGTGTTTTGTTGTTCTTTGTTGTGTGGAAAACCAATAAAATTCTTATAATAATAAAAAAAAACAATACTGGGCTAGAGGAACCCGTGGTCTGGTTCCTAAGGGAGCTTCCTAGGTTCCAGACCTGTTGAATGGCCCACAGTACCCAGTGTAGGCTGATAATATCAGAGGCAGCCTCTCTTGTTCAGCCATGAGAATCAAGCAACAGCTGAACTCGCATCCATGATACCCTGGTACCTTGGTGTGGCAACTCTGTCTTCTACTGTCCTTCATGGATTTTGTGCTCTGCGGTCCCAGTTTGTTTAGCTATCCTAGGTTTAGGATAGATTTCAGTTTTTTAAAAGCTGAGAACCTTTTGTTTAAAAAGATGAGAATGCCTGGAAGAATTGTTGGATATGACAAAAGTCCAAATGGGGTACAGTGGGAGCAGCATCTCTCAAATTCTGTTTTAAGGGATGGCTATATCCACTGCAGATCTTAATTCTGTCCTTTGTTAGGAAAGGGAAGCTTGGACTTCAAATTTGCAATTGTCACTTTAAGACTTCCTTGTTTTTTTTTGTAAGAGCGGTACTACTCCGGGTGTTATTTTACCCCCCTTTTCCTTTGAGTCATCTTGACTGATAATATAAGCACAGGATTCATATGTACATGCTGTATTGCCAATCTGTGAGTCTCACATTTGGCCACTTCTCTTTTGCATATTTAGTAGTTGCAATCTCACTTCCAAAGTTGGGTGCTACTTTTTTTGGATAGCATTACACGTGGATAGAAATGTCATGAAACTACTCTCATACATGAATAGTGGGAAGAATAGCACTCTACAGAAAAGTCTTTTTTAAAGAAACTATTGCCTCCCAGACCTCAGGACTGAAAGCTTAGCAGTTCCCCACAGGTGCCTCATGTGGGGAGGTGGGGATAGATATGTGCTCCTTATCACAGGTGTTTATTAGGAATGGAAGAAGGTGCCCTATACAGAAGCAGGCAATTGGTCCATCTCACTCAGCACTGTCTATAACTACTGGCAGCAAACCCAGGGGTTTCAGACAGGGGGACAGACACCAGTCCTACCTGCAGATGCCGGGGATTGAACCTGGGACATTTTGCATGCAAGTCAGATGCTTTGCCACCAATCCTTGGTACTGCAGCCACTCACCTTAAGGGCAAAATTAATCTCAACAGTGGTCCGTCTGCCTGCTGCCTGCCTGCCTGCTGTCAAAAAATGTGCTGAGTTTTCACCTCTTTGGTGTAATAGAGATATATTTAGGCATGCCTATCCTTGTTGTGACATCACTGCATACTATTCTGAACCCTCTTCATTGGCTGCTACTGTCAGGGGACGGGAAAAGTGGAATGTGGTGATGCCATGATGACACAGAGAAGTGTGCCAACACCTTATCAAGAGAGGTGGCCAAACTCAACATGGGCCTGCCATTTTTGTGAAATTTGTCCCTCAGTGGGAGCAGTGGTGGCTACAGTCCCAATAATAGTCTTGCATGCCAAAGGTATCATATTTATGGAGCACATATGCGAAATGTAGGCTGTGAGATATTTTGGAATTTACAGGGGAATAAAAGTGGCGTAATTTCATTGTCAGCAGCTGCATGTGAATCAAAGGAGCTATAAACCTCCCTCTCCAATAAGAAACAAACAAACCCAAAAAATAATAATCTGCACCTGACAGTGAAGATGCCTCTATTACATTAAAAATGTGCACAACAAATATATTTGCTTTTGTCTGTTATTTGCATATTGCTCATAAATTCTTCCTACAAAATGTAACTTATTTGCATTCATCTTGCTTCCTTGTGAATAAAATGCACCTCCCACGCAAGGAAGCACATAATTTCTCCTGCAGAACTGTGTATTTTTGGTTATTATTGCTTGGAAATTGTTCCACCATAGCTGAGCCTGCATCATTGTTTCCATTGAGAAACACAGATTTTGTGGGGGATTTAACAACGGAGGCACAGTTGAGTCAAAGGAGCTATAAACCTCACACTCTCTCTCTCCCCCCATCCCCTTAAGCAAAATAGAAATAGAGATATAGCTGCAATCCTGGAAGCAGTACTTTCCACATTTTGCATAAATAGGGTTGCCATACTCCCAAAAGTGAAAATCCAGACATAGTTGTTGAGCTTTGGGAGCATCTCAAAACAACAACAACCACACATTCATTTTGGGGCTTTTCTTTTCTTTTCTCTTTTTTTACATTTTTTAAAATAAAAATTGCCCAGCTTGCAATATGTCTGGGTTTTCCTGGACATTTTACCAATTCACCAAAAATCCTCCCAGATGCCATTTTGCTGAGGGATTCTCAGACGTGCCCTAGCATTAGGATCTCATCTATTACATCTATATGATAACGATACGTAGCGTTCATATAGTAAATTTTTGAAGGGCAACTGTTCAAAGTGCTTTACATCTATTTTCTTAGTAATCTTTGCAACAACCCCCAAATACAAACCAGATTGAAGATGGGGGAGGGGGAGAAGATGGGGTGCTGAAAAAACTGTATCTTTTGCGTCACTTTCCCCCAATATTATTTTAAAGAAAAACAATTATGGAGAAAGTAAACAGGAACCATGGTAAGGTGGGGTGGTTCACATTTTCTCTACTGGGTGTTTTCACAAAGCCTCTCTTTCAAACTGCTTCCCTGCTCACCTCTCTACAGGGGAAAAGGTACAGGTCGTCATACATTTTCTCCCAGAGCCTGAGGAGAGGTGTACTATGAGAGGGAAAATGGCCCGCAGTAACAGGTGGCTTATCTTTTGTCCAACCACCTTGACTCTGTGACTGGGAGAATGGCATTACCCTCATGTCCTGCTTCCATAGGCATCTGATTAAAACAAAATGCTGGATTAGATAGGCCTTTGGCCTAATCTAGCAGGGATCTCTCTCTCTTTATGCTTCTGGCCTGCCTGTCACTGACTGGAAAAAAGTCAGCCATATATACACAACTCTGTGTGTAATGTGTAGTTGGGCACGACAGCGACTTCCTGTCAACTCATGCTGAGGAAAGATTTGAACAAGGAGGATGAAAACTTAAGAGGCCCCTGCTGGACAGAGCAAAAGCCTATGTAGTTTCAGATCGGTGCCTTTTTAGCCAAAAGTTCACATCCACAGTCCAAACTATGCATGGATGCCACATTCTCCATGAATGATTAACTCATCCATTAAGTTGGCAGATGCAACATGTAGCCATCCTCTGTTTTTGAAAGCCTGGCATGCAAAGCCTTGCTGTTGTTGTTCAGTCGTTCAGTCGTGTCCGACTCTTCGTGACCCCATGGACCAGAGCACGCCAGGCACGCCTATCCTTCACTGCTTCTCGTAGTTTGGCCAAACTCTTGCTACCAAAGCCTTGCTACAGTTCCCTTAGATTTTGCACTTGTCTGAAAGTAGTGACACTCTTACATAGACTGTTTAATCTATACAGCGCTGCGTCTTATTTGGAATTGCTTTGCTTGTTTTTATTTCTGTTGTTGTAATGTGCTCAGAGACCTTACAATGAAGGGTGCATAATAAATTTTGCAAGTAAATAAATGAAAACAAAATTAATGTGAATCCTAAAATACAATATAAAGCCACAGCAATTAAAGAATTGTAATCAACAAAGCAATGCTGAAAACAGACAAGGTAGTATTGAAGCAGCCTAAGCATGGCCTCTAAAAGATTTGGGGAATGAGAATAGCTTCACCATGCACCAAAATCCCAACGCTGTAATAGCTCCCCATGCCTCTAGGAGGAGGGAGTCCCATAAATGTGATGCAACTGTGGTGAAGGCTGTGCTTCACATCTCCATGTGACAAGCTGAAACAATGGATGGGGTGGTAACACACACGATCAGTCTCAGGACTCTGGCTGGTTGATATGGGGAGAGTCACTCCAAGAAATAGCTAGGCTCCAGGCTGTTCAGACTTTACATGTTAACTAGCTGAAATTACCCAGTGTTGCTCGGGAATTTGAAGAAACCAAAAGATACTAAGATTTATAAATGGATAATTTAATTTGTTGATTTCCAGGGCTGTGCATGGCAAATCAGTTTGGGGACAGGGGCTGATGTTTGATTATGGTTTGTTAAACCCTGCATGGGAGATAGTAAAGCAGGGAGATGCTGGGTCTCCTTTCCACACCCCTCCTGATCACACTTCAGAGAGCTGGATGGGTTCAATCCTGCTGGATACTGCTTTACCAGTGCATCCCTTGCAGAGAACATACTAGTGAAGCTGACCCCCTTAGCCAGCAGGACTGCACTCTTGGAGAACACCTCCTTACTGTAGCTGCATGCACTCGGTTGTCTTTCCACAAGTCAGTGGCAGCCAGGAGCTGAGGGTGACAGTAAACAGCTATAAAAGAGAGAAAGTCCTGCTAGATTAGGCAAAAGGCCTATCTAATCCAGCATTCTGTTTTCCATAGGCCAACCTGCCCATGAAAGCAGGACATGAGGGCAATGCCATTATCCCAGTCACAGAGGCAAGGCAGTTGGACAAATGATAACCAACCCATTGCTGCTGTCCATTTTTCCTGTCATAGTGCACCTCTCCTCAGGCTCTAGGAGAAAATGTATGCTGACCTAGGTTTGCATTCCAAATAGAGCTTTGTGCAGACTAAATGACTTCCACTTGACCAATGGGATTTACCCCCTTTGGCTAAAAAAGCCAATGCAATTCTGGGCTGCATCAGGAGTATAGCGTCTAGATCAAGGGAAGTAATATTACCACTATATTCTGCTCTGGTCAGACCTCACCTGGAATATTGTGTCCAGTTCTGGGCACCACAGTTCAAGAAGGATACTGACAAGCTGGAACATGTCCAGAAGAGGGCAACCGAAATGGTCAAAGGCCTGGAAATAATGCCTCATGAGGAACGGCTTAGGGAGCTGGGTATGTTTAGCCTGGAGAAGAGAAGGTTAAGGGGTGATATGATAGCCATGTTCAAATATATAAAAGGATGTCATATAGAGGAGGGTGAAAGGTTGTTTTCTTGATGCTCCAGAGAAGCGGACACGGAGCAATGGATTCAAACTACAAGAAAGAAGATTCCACCTAAACATTAGGAAGAACTTCCTGACAGTGAGAGGTGTTCGGCAGTGGAATTTGCTACCAAGGAGTGTGGTGGAGTCTCCTTCTTTGGAGGTCTTTAAGCAGAGGCTTGACAGCCATCTGTCAGGAATGCTTTGATGGTGTTTCCTGATTGGCAGGGGGATGGACTGGATGGCCCTTGTGGTATCTTCCAACTCTATGATTCTATGATTCTACCCCCCTTCTCCAAGGAATTACATTATCAGTGATGTCCTGGTCATTACTGCCCTTGGAGATGGATATGGGATCAGCACTGACTCAGCATCCATTTTTCAGATGCCTCCTTCAGATGAACAAGCTCCTTGTTGGCAGAAGGAGGTACCAAGGGCCACTCCACAGCAGGAGGTGTGTGATTAGAGGTGCCCAAGCCCGGCCATTTGGTTCCACCTTGGATCCAGTTCTTCATTCCTTGGACTGCTGGCCTCCTTTCCAGACACTTCTTGGAGTCCATATTTCACCTCACCAATCCTGCTAGGGTCACCCAGGTCCAACTGCCTGAACTCCTTCCATTCCTCCCCAGGATCCAACCACCCTGTCCCTCCATAACACCTCCACAGGATTCATGCCAATTGATAAGCCCAACAGAGATGGACAGCCATCCTGTTTCCTATGCTTTGCAGTGCTGGGTTCAGTCTAACCTATGCTGGGCTCAGTCAAGCATTTATCATGATCTTCTTAAAAGAGGCATTCCAGTTTTCCTTTTGGTTGTTTGGTGTGATTTATTTCCAGTTAGAAAACTTGGGAACATGGGTTTTCCTCATTTGGGTGAAATATCACCAAGTGGTAGATATAAAGAAAATGAGGCTTTGCAACAGATTTATTTTTTGCAGAACTGCCGAAACTGAAAAGAATGTTGGCAGTGGTGAACATCTAGGTCACAATTCCCCAGATTGTTGTTCTATACAAGCCCCATTGAAATGAATGGAATCGTACATGGCCACTATCCTAATTCTACATGACATGAACCATGTTAGGCTGGTAATATAGCTTGTTTCCTACGATCATTACTGACATTCTGGAGAGTTCCATAGATATATGCAAAAGGAAAATGTGTGCTCTTTCCCTCCCTCTTAAAAAACATTTGTTTTGCACTTGTTGCCTAGGAATTCCAGTCAAGACTGGAAGCTTAAGTGTTGCAATGATTATGTATTTAATTTTGTAGCTCTACCAATCAGAGACACACAGGGAATGCAAACTGACCAATGAAGGGCGGAACATAAATTTTAGAATTGCTGATGATGTGGAAGACAACAATGAAGATGACCATGTGCTTCTTTGTGGACACTCCTGAGTTTTGGAACTCTTTGCCTAGCTAGAACCATCTCTTAAAATCTTCTGCTGTCGGGCAGGTTTTAATTATTTCTTTCTGTTGAGCCAGATCCAGACTCTTTAATCTTCCATAGATGGAAAGGCTTGTTTTATCAATGGAAGGCTTTTGATTCAGCTGAACTCCACTCTGGGAGTAAACACCACTCACCAGGCACACCAACTCCTAGGGGTGGAGGTGTTTTTGGCCCCCTCAAAATCTGCTAGCATGGGGCCAGACCCTCTCAATGTTGAAGGGGCAGGGGAGGCTAATCGCTTGTGGTTCACTGGCTGGCTCCTCCTGGGTGTGAAAGAGGAAGCTACACCACACTGTGCTCTGTGCTCGGCCTCCTCACAATGCTGTGACATCACACACACAACACGCTGCACACTGGGAACATGTTACACTCAGCACCACCCCACCCCTCCAATTTTGGGCTCAAGATGGTGCCTTTTCCACTCACTGGCAGCAGGAGCATAACTGTCAACTTTTCCCTTTTCTTGCAAGGAATCCTATTCAGAATAAGGGTATTTCCCTTTTAAAAAGGGAAAAGTTGACAGCTATGAGCAGGAGCAAAGTCTAGATCCCACCAACTACATGCAGAAAAAGGAGACAAAACAGCAAGCTGGGAAACAATTGGTCAAGAAGTGTGATTAATTTAATCCCCACCACCCAAACCATGGGACTGTTTAAAGGAGAGAGAAAAGTCGGAAATAGACAAGACTAACTTTTTACTTGATTCATTCCAATAAGATATATACTACATTAAAATAAAATGGAATGGAAACCTTACTGTCATTATAATACCTGTCGAATGATACCACTAACAGACCTGGCTTTTCATTTTTAAGGGAGAACAGCTGTGCAACAGACTGTCTGAACAGTCCCTATTACAGAACGCAACATGGATCACTGACACGAAGGCAACACAACACCAGCTGGCTCCATGTCTGAATACATTTCTATTCCTGGACGATTTACCTGTTCACAGCCCTGTCACCTTGGCGTTTCCACCACCCAGTTAAAAATCAACACTGACGGGTGGTGGTGGTGGAGGTGGGGAGAAGAGTGATCTGTGTTCTTGAAGAGACCAAACTGGCCACTTTTGAATAAGCATGACTTTATTATGCACGGCATATTTCTGAAAAAGTGCTTGATTATTTATTTGTAATATACTTGAGCTCTTTTCTGTAGCTTAGATTTTGTGGGTATGGGGTGGGGAAGAGAGATCCTCTTCGAATGTATTCATATGCCGGGAATCTAAATTTCCCAATCATCATCATATCAGTGAGAGTAAAGCTGCTCTTAGGATAATGTTTTATCCTAGAAAATTGTTCTTTTTAAAAAAGGGATTCAATGGACAAAATGATATAAAAAGAAGCTGTAAAATTACGCACAACACTTTGAATATTCAGAATGGGTATGGTTTTGTATTCAGGAAGCATTTATTTCCTTTTTTTAAAAAAAGAACAACACTGAACAAAATGGAAGGAAATCATCCTTTTTGGGATACTGCAACTGTGTTATGGCTGCAAAACCAGTAATTTTCAGAATTCCAATAGGATTATAGAAAAAGCATTTGAACCTGCTGTATAATTGGAAATCCAGTTACGATAGAAACAGCCTGAAATGGGAGAGTAAAAGAACCTTTTCAACTAATTATAGCTAATTTAGTTCAGAATTGTGGACTTGATCATTTTCTTTCCTGTACATAAAGTTTAATTACACTAAATATTCATGCATACAGTTCTTGTGTAAGATAAATATTACCAATCCTCTTCAAAATAAACACAAGTTCATCTATAGAAAATGCACGTATAATTCAACATATTTCCCTCTATGCTCTCCTTTCTTTTATCTATGTTCTCCCTTGTCTAACTTTTGGGAAGGCCCTCTTGGACAGAAACAGGTTTTAAAGTTTATGTTTATGCAGTTGAGGACACATCAGTGCTTCAAATATTACTCCCAACACTGAAGCAATTTTAGGTCTGCTGTAATTCCTGACTGACTGCCTCATCCTGGCCTTGCATGCCTAATCTAGATTTATAACACTCTCATTAATTTTGTCTGGCCTTACATGGCTTAGATATCTACAAGACAGCATGAGCTGCCAATCTATATCATGCATTTAAATCTGCCTGAAGCTCTTCTAAGACTTTCTGCAAAGAACCCTGATATCTGTGGTATTGTCATGTTACTGAGAATTATAGGAATTCCTAAACCTAGCAGGAGGGCGGTGGAGGCTGGTCCATTAGGCACGCCTGTTCTTTCACATACAACCAGTCCAGAGGGCCGCTGTGGCTGTCAGTTTCCTCCTCCTTAGCCTCAATGTTGCTGTTGTAGAGCTCAGTGGGGTGGGGGTGGGGAGTGGAACATAGAATCACTTGGCTCTGTCTGTCACTGGCTCTGGCTCCACCTACTTTTGGGCTCCTTGCTCTCCGCCCTCAGTGGCAGACCTACATTTTGGATGCTCTGAAGCATGGGGCCCCCTTCACAGCCAGCAATGAGGTCTGGGCAACCACTGTTACCTTCTTCAAAGAATGACAGATCACCACACCTTCACAAGACCTGTGCTACCGACACACAAACGTTGAGATTGTTGAAATCTATGCAACAAAATAATCAGTGACTCAAATGGGGTCTACTAGACCCCCAGTTTTTTTAAACAATGAGGACTAAAGTAATTTCTGAGGCCCCTCTGGGATTAGGGGCCCTGAAGCTTCATTAGTTTCACAGTAGATCTGCCCCTGTCCTCTCCACCAGTCCCAGTGGGTCCCAGCCACCACTGCACCAGGGGTAGCCCAAATGGTGCTCTCCAAAGGTGTTGGAATTTGACTCCCATCATTCCCAGTCAGCATGGACAAAGGTCACAGGTGATGGGAGTTGGAAGTCCACAACTTCTGGATGGCATCATGTTGGTTATGGTAGGGCTGGGAAACCTCAGGTCCAGAGACCAAATGCAACCTTCCAAGCATCTCGCTATCTGGTCTTCAGAACACTTCCCAGGTCTCATGCCCTCGTAGGCATGTCTTTGCATCCCAAGCAGTTTTGTCTGGCTGTCATGCACCTCTAATCCCTCTTGCTTGTCTGGAAGGAAGATAGAGAGGAACGTGAGTGTGAGTGTAGAAATTTGCCTACTGTACAAAGGCAAAAGCGATGATAAACCTAGACAGCATCTTAAAAAGCTGAGACATCACCTTGCCGACAAAGGTCTGTATAGTTAACGCTATGGTTTTCCCAGTAGTGATGTATGGAAGTGGGAGCTGGACCACAAAGAAGGCTGATCGCCAGAGAATTGATGCTTTTGAATTATGGTGCTGGAGGAGACTTTTGAGAGTCCCATGGACTGCAAGAAGATCAAGCCTATCCATTCTGAAGGAAATCAGCCCTGAGTTCTCACTGGAAGGACAGATCCTGAAGCTGAGGCTCCAATACTCTGGCCACCTCATGGTCCCTGGGGTCACGAAGAGTCGGACACGACTAAACAACTTCTGAACAACAACAGCAAAGGCAAAAATGGCATTCATTACTCTGTGTACCTTTGCCTCTGGCACCTTCACCACCAACATGTGGCCCTCAAAAGGTTTCCCAGAAGGGAACCAGGCCCTCAGCCTGAAAAAGGTTCCCCACCTCTGCTGCCTAGAAAGCACATATGCAAACTGTTTGCTGTTTGTCCCATGCTTTCCAGGCACAGTTCTGAGTGGTTTTCCCTTTGCCCTGCTGCTTTCCCCAGGAAAGCCCACTCTTTGGTGCTAAATAAGAACAAATTCCAATTCAACAATTCTATAATTCTATGAAATGGCAATCCATGGGAAACCTGATTGCTGTTTGTTCCGATTTAGCGCTAAATGGCAGGTTTCTCCGGGGGAAAGCAGCAAGGCAAATGGAAATGTGGATGCGGGTTGTGCTGTGGGTTAAACAACAGAGCCTAGGGCTTGCTGATAAGAAGGTCGGCGGTTCAAATCCTCATGACGGGGTGAGCTGCCGTTGCTCAGTCCCTGCTCCTGCCAACCTAGCAGTTTGAAAGCACGAAGTGCAAGTAGATAAATAGGTACCTCTCCGGCGGGAAGGTAAATGGCGTTTCCGTGCGTTGCTCTGGTTTGCCAGAAACGGCTTAGTCATGCTGGCCACATGACCCGGAAGCTGTATGCCGGCTCCCTCGGCGAGTAAAGCGAGATGAGCGCTGCAACCCCAGAGTCGTCTGCGACTGTCAGTCATGGGTTCCTTTACTTTTGCCTTTATTTCCAAAACACCCAGCAAGAACTTGGCTTATTTTCCAGAGCCAATCCAAATCCACTCTCTTTCACAAACCTCACCATCCAGCCAGCACTTTGATCGCCCACACTTCCCTTTCAAAAGCACCACATGCTGGTTAGCATCAGTGATGGCAGTGCTCTGGCTGTAATACGAGAGGAGGGAAAGATGGGGACTTTTCTTTACCCCCTTCTCTTTTCAGAGCACTGCTAGTGCGGAAAAGCAGAAAACCCTGGTGACCGTTGAGAGTTGCAATTTTTTTTCTTACATGAAGTGTGCTGGAGAGGTTACGGAGAGGAAAAAGATCTCTATCCTCTCTTCTCCCAGCTAGAGCCCCATTGCTTCTCTTGGCCCATTAAATGAGATTCTTAAAGGATGGGGAAAGCTGATTGGGGGATCAAGAGGGCTGGCTGACTTGGAACAAGAGCTAGGGGCAAACAAATCTGTCCATTTTGGTTTCTCACAGTTCCTCATTTATTTACATTCCTAACACACACCATTTCCATATCAGTTTGTGATCTTATAAAAAGCCTTAACAAAAAAAATTCTCAGCATTTTTGGCCACATTTCTCCTAATATAGGTTTGTCTGCAATTTTGCCAAATATACACATTTTTGCAAGCAATCTCCCCACATTCCATGCATTTTTGTATATTATTTTCACAAATATATACATTATTGTGTACATTTTCCTCCTAAGGTAAACATTCTTAAAAAATTGAAAATGGCATCACAAAAAGTTGAGAATAGTGAATTTCAAAGGATTTCAGTTTGTGTATTTTAGGACATGCAAATTGAGGGGAGTTTAGCAAGTCTCTGAAGCTTGTCTGCCAACACACACTTAGCAAGCTTTGCCAGCACCTCTAATCATGGCGCTTGGAAAGGTCCATTCAAAAATGGTTTAATTTTGAAGTGCAGGCAAGATCCAAGATGTTCACTGACAAGCACTTCCAGCAGTTGGTTTGCCAGAAATCCTTGTTGTGGTTTTCTTCCACATATGCAACCCACCCTCACTTTCTCCCCTTTAAACAGTTGCATCAAATCACTTCCTGCAGCATTTGTAAAATAGCTACAGGGGGTCCATCTTCTGTGTGACTCACTCCCTTTTAATGCATCTGGGCATGCATTTTCTTATCGGCATGAAGACAGATCAAAATCTGTCAGATCCATCAAGGACTTGGTACTGCTGAATCTTCACAGGAGGATACTGTGCAAAGAAGTCAGCACTTGCTACTTAAGATTACGTCATGCCTTTGGACATCCCGTAGAATTGGTTCTTTAAAAAACGAAGGTAGCAAGAGTCACAAATAGAAGCAAATACTGGTAGCAAAAGATGAAGAGTCTGTTGCTCTTGCTCTCTGTTGTGTCACCTGCTTCGCTTTCATTTGACAACCTGGTCTACAATCCTTATTTCATTCAAAATTGAAAATCAACTCTTCACCAGACATGTTGTTTGAGTGACCCATTAGGAAGGAATAAACAAACCGGTAGGCTGGGGAGCCCTGTGGTAACACTTTCCTTAGAAATTACAATGGAAAGGGAAGTTATGGATGCTGGGAGATGGATACATTCTGCAATCAAATTTTGCCTCCCTAGCCAGGGGCTCTGCGAGTACTGATGCAAGGTTGTGTAATAAAGCAGACACAACTCTAGAGAGCTTGCAGGTGGCTGAAAGAAAAGTTGATGACAAATCTCTTAACAATCTAACTTAACATAAAGCAATCTGCATTCGTGGGAGATAATACGATTCTGTTCAGGTTCACATCCCATGATTATTACCATATTAATCTGAGAATAGACTAAAAGATCTTCAGCTCATCAAGACCTCACATCTGATTATCCCACCTTACGAAACGAAGAACACAGCTCAGTTTGATCCTTATGACTGGCAACGAATGTAATTGCGGGCTACTAAAATAATGGAGAAAAAAAGCGCATCAAATGCCTGGACAGAACTGCGTGGGAGGCAATACCCTTGTCATCTCACCAGATAAGCAGGTTTTGTTGTGTGCTGCTCAGTGTTACAGTCAAGAAAACATTTTCCTTGGTTGAAGACGGCACCAGCTTTTCCTCCTCAACTAGAATGACAGGAGCAACACAGGAGATTTTGCCTTAATGGGAACTTGTTCTCTTAAATGACATCTTCTTTGCATAGGTGGAAATTATTCCTGCCAATGCACTTGCAAGTACATTTGCAGGAGCCCAGAATTTTTTTAATGAGGAATAACACAGTGTCTAGGAAAAAAGGCTTTAATGCACATCAAAGATCTATATACAAATGCTTCCATAACTTACAGGGCAGAAATGGACTTGGCAGTTCAGATATGGCCGTCCCCGTCCCCCCCGAACAATCACAATAGCCCAAGTGCTTGGACCATTTCCAGCCCTGGTGCTATTTGGGACCTGCTTCACATACTGCTAAGAGAACGACTAGATGTTATATGGCATGGTACTACCTGATAAAACAGAACATGAAATGTGGCGTCATCACACTGTTTCATCAGGCAGTAACAAAGAGAGAGGAGGAGGAGGAAGAGATGCCAGGCTGGTATTTTTGGCTGCACAGCTCATGAAGCATCTAGTTATTATCTCAGTAATATGTGAACTCAGATCAGGGATGGCCAAAACTATTTAAATACCCAAAGCAGAGGCTCACTATCCCCCCATGTTGCTTGCACCCCTTTGGTATTGCAGATAAGACAGGAAGAGGGATGCAGAAAGCAGCTTTATCCTGAGTCAGACCATCCATCCATCCAGCTCAGGATTATCTATGCCAGGGATGAGGAGGCTGTGGCCCTTCAGATGTTGCTAAGCTGCAGCTCTCTTTGTCTCTGACCATTGGCCATGCTGGCTGGGGCTGATGGGAGTTGGAGTCTAACAGCACTGGAGTTGGAGACACAGATTCCCCAGCCTTGGCCTACCCTGACTGAGAGCAGCTTTCCAGGGTTTCAGACACTGGTAACTTCTGGATGTATGGTTGATGCTCTACCACCGAGCTACATCCACCTTAGGTCTTGAAAGACATAGTGGTCTCACAGGGCTGTGATGAACTACCATGACTCTTGGAGGAATATTGCAAGCATTTGCTAAGTCTTACAAGTCTTAGCAATGTCTTGTGAGAACTGGGCAGATGAGACTTGTGGGGAGGGCCCATATAATGTCTCTCCCCATGTTTCCTGGTCTCAGTTTATGTGTGGATGCGATCCCATCAAGTACGCAGGCAAGCCATGAGGCTAGAATTCAAGAGCCATGTAAAGAACCTGAGGCCACATTCATACCATACATTTAAAGCACTATGATGCCACTTTGAACAGTCATTGTGTACCCCAAAGAATTTTGGGAGCTTTAGTTAGTTATGAGTGCTGAGAGCTAGGAGACCCCCATTTTCTTTACAGAGATACAATTCCCAGTGGTTTAAAAATAATCCCTCTTCCCAGGGAACTCTGGGAATTCATCCCTCTTGTTTCTAAGTGGCCTGTTTTGTCTCCAACCTTTCGTAAGGGTTATAGCTCAGTGGCAGGGCATATGCTGTGCCTGCAAAAGGTCCCTGGTTTGATCCCCAGCATCTCTAGGTAGGGCAATCAGTATAAGGAAGATGGACTCGGCATAAGGAAGCTTCCTATGTTCCTAAGCTTGTTGGTACCCATCCCCTGAGTTCACTATTTCAGAGAGTGGTATACAGCAGGTAGTGAATGTAGGTGATTATATTAGTTAATGTAGGTGATCTTCAGGTGAAGGGTGGAATAGATAATAATAATAATAATAATAATAATAATAATAATAATAATAATAATAATAATAATATGGTCTAGAAGCACAAGAAGAAAACCAACAATGATGATGTATCTGCTTCCCAATTCATCAATATATTACTTTGCTTATCAGCCTGCCCAGTGCCTGCCTTGCATTGTCTATTTCAGAACAACCTATTTAGGCTACTACATTGTACAGTTCTAAATATTTTGCAGCCTGAGGAGAATGAAACAGCCATACTCTGATAGCCCACTCCTTTTTTTTGTTAGGCAGCCCTGCAAAGTTTGACTGTGCAGGTCATAAAATATGACCCTGAGTATTCTATGGTGTACAGGGGTTCTGCAGCTCCTTGGAAGGCAGCAAATATGAAGAGAGTTCCTGAAAGGTAAAAATGGTGCTGCCCACTAATGCTTCTGCTTCTGCTAAGGGCTGGACAAGTTGTGCCCTCCACAGGGCCATGCCTGTTTGTTCTTGTCTGGCACCAGGAGATTCTTTCTCTGCTGTGGCTCGTCAGGAACATATGGCCACCTTATATATGCCAGGCTTCATTCTGATTGGCTGGGTTGTGCAAGGCCTGAGCCTAACACTTGGTCAAGTCAACTGCTGAACTCTCATGCCACATGAACAAAAGAGCAGCTGGGTGAGTGGCCTTTTGCTCCTTATGAACTTATCTTGGCTTCTCCCTCTTCACATCCAGAAACCTGAAACGCTCTTAATCACCAGATGTTTTAGGGAGCTCAGTGTTAGGGGTGGTGCTTTTTTGGGGGGGTATATCTTTCCCTTTTTCTCGCTTTCCCCCTCTTATTGGTTTAAAGAGATTTTATGTTGGTTTACATTTTAGTGTAATTGGTCCCACGTGTCATTCCAGAATAAAGTGCTATGGCCATTATTCTATTTTATTTTAAGTGCTCCACTTGCTGGTGGTGAAAACATATAAACATAATTATTATTATTATATTATATGGGCTTTGGGCATTTTCGAATCCTGTGGTCCTGCAATTTTAAAGGCTAGCGTGCATTTGAAAGTTACACCTGGATCTGAACGTTTTAAAAAATGGCATTTAAGCACCACTTAAACTCTGCCTGTCATCTTAGGAATTCATTTGTAAATTCCTAGCCAGCAGTTCATTATAAGATACAGGTGAGCAACTTGTAACCATGCTTATCCAAATTTCATTGTATATGTTCCGAACAGTGAATGCATGCTTTGTTTCATATCAGTTATAAGGCACGATTTCTAACCGCTCAATAATTATTAAGTACATGCATAGTGTCAAAGCCAGGAACAGTGCAGAACCGTATGTGCATAAACAGCAGCTTCTAAGCGTTATCGATGGATGGACCTTGGACTTACAAGATGTCTTCGGACACAGATCAGATCAATGGTGTCTCTGGCCTACAGGCTTAAATTGTGTGTGTGTGTGTGTATGTGTGTGCTTAGGGACGTTAATAAAGGTCAAACCACAAGGCAATTCTAGTGGCCTTGTGATAGTGATTCGCTGAAGTGTTAGCAGACCAATATAGTGTAAGCATACACATTCTGTTTCTATAGTGAAGATAAACAGAGAACTTCATGCTCAAAGGCTGTCAATCTATGGCACTTTTTATAAGTGCTGCATTCACTTGAAAACTGAGATCTTTAAAACAGCATCTAATGGTATTAGAAAACTATACTTATTGCTTACCAGATTTTTAGAAAAGTTTTCATTTCGTTTCCAGCCTTAAAAAAAGAGAGAGAAGACAATGGATATATCACTACAATTCTCAAAACTAGAGCTTGTATGCCACTGTCAGAGTTAATGAAAAATATATCCTTGCAGATAATGGTATATGCAATTTTTTGCATAATTTTATGGTTCTCTGATAAGCTGGTGAGGGAAAATGTAGTTTCAATGGCTTTATACTATTTCTTCAATGTAAAAAAAGCAAGGGGAAATCGTCTTAGAGGAAAACATGTTTCTCATGGCCCTGAAGGAGTGTAAAATGTGGGTGGGTAGACTGAATCTGAGAGCACAGTACAAATGCTTTAGATTAACTCACTACACATCACATTTCCAGTTTTTCAGTGCATATGGACAACTTATCGTACCACGGTAAACACTGGCAAGTCAATGAAACCCTGCTGTGAACAATGAGAGTAACACATTTGGATATGCCAGGCACATGGGATGGCACCAAACTCCATTTTTAAAGGCTTCCGATGCCTGGTTCAAACACATCCTGGTAGGCTTCCATTGAGGTACATCGGGCTGGCTGAGTGTACTACACCGGAAGTAATTAATACGTGATTGTTGCTCTATACAGTTTCCCTTATGTGATTAGAATCCCGTGACATGCTGGTTTGTCTGGCACCATTTGTCATGTCTACATGCTCTGCTCTGCCCTGCCCTGCCCCACCCCCAACCCACCATTGATCAGAGAGTCAATGTCTGCAGCAAAGAATCTGCTGTACCAGTGGAGGCTCTCCATACAATTTAGACCCCTGATCATGCCAGGAGTGAGTAGCGCAGACTCTTTGTCACTGATGCTCATGTGTGGAAGGGTTAGGGAGGGTTTGGCAGGGACGGGTGGCTAGGTCTTCCCATCATTGTGTGGGGAGAAGAAGACCTAGGATCTAGGATTCACCCAATGAGTCCTGCACAAGGAATTCTGTTTGTCCCATGGGGCTTTCCTTCTCCCCTGTGTGCACCCTCCTTGGCTTGGGAGGCCAGAAGAAGTCCCAAAACAGTGTGCAGAGGGAGAAGAGAGGAATTGGTCCATCTGGCAAGCCAAAATGCTTGCCCTGGTGGAACGATCGACTTAGCATGATGCTGAATTCCTCTCCTAATGCATTCCTCCCATGATGGCTTTATTCATGCAATCATTATTTGTGAGGGGGAAACCTTATAAATAGGACAATCTGCCACCACATAGTGTGGCTGTCTTATAGTTCAGTTTGGGGTGGAGCAGAAATGCAGTTTTTAGAAATGCATGTGCATAAGACAAGGCATGTACATATTAGATAATGCATGTACATATACATAAAAGTTTATAAAAGAGCTTGCCAAGAAAGAGCTGGAAACCTAGATCCAAAGGCTCATTCATTTTTTAAAAAAATATAAAATATAAAAAAATAACAAAAACAAACAAAAACAAAAAAACCTGCCACTTTAGAGTATTTCCCCAATATCAATAGAATTTAGTGTTGTTTTTAAATTGTATTGTATTCTTAGAATTGAAGTAGTCACCTTTGAATAAATTAACTGCATTAAATGTGTCTATTTCCCCCTCTCAAAACTTTGTTTTACTTCTACACGTTCCCTAAAAAACGTTAGATTTATTGCATTATTGGGACTGAGCCTATCACCAGCAAAATGTTGTGATTGTTATGGCATGCTGTTTTGAAATGTAGACAAAATGCTTACCTGCTTCTAATAATGTCCTTAATAGTAGGCATAAGAAGTTGTTTTCGTTGAGGAGGAAAAAAAGAGGATTCTATCTTGAAAAGCAAAGAGGGAAAGCATTGTGTACAGGTCACAGCAAGTTACACACTTCCTTTTCATAGGAGTCATTTATCTGCCTATGTTTTGAAAATGTTCCAAGTTGTCTTTTTCTAACTATGCAGAACTTTGTCACTGAAACCGACACCATCTCTTTGCTCCTTGTTTGCTGGCCTTTCTCCTTGTTGGGAAACTTGACTGAGTCAGCTCAGGTTACAGGTGATCTTTGGTGTCACGGGGGTGGGGGGGTGGGGGAGAACCCAACCCCATCAACATTAATGTGTTTTTCTTTAAAAGCACACAGTAGGATGTCTCTTTAAACAGGCACAACTTAATTAAATCTTCAGAGCCATTAAGAGGATCTTGCTTCATGTAGTTGGCAAACATATGATTTCCCACACAATGGCATAAGATTTTCTGACAATTTAGCCTCAGAGATTTAGCATCCTGAGGGGCATATGTCTTGTTCGACATTTGGAGAAATTCCAAGTGCAGTGAGATGGAGATACATAAGAAGGTGAGGCTTTGCAGAAGACGCTTTGGGAAGGCAGGATAGCTTTTGAGTCATCAAAGTGAATGTGACATGTTACTTATGGGAAATGTGCTGATCCCCAAAAATGTATGTGGAGCAGAATACTTATGGCAGCAATACCCATTTTTATTCCTGTTCAGCCAGAGTAGAAACTTATTCATAGCAGCAGTGTATTAATTCTCTCACGATGCTAATGTTTGTTTCGGCTTCTTCCATCCTCTTCTAACTACTCTTGCCCTTTTCAGGCATCCGTGTACAATGAATGTGTGTAGGTCAGGTGTGGGGACTGCTCCCTTCATCTGCTTCACTGTAAAGTCCATCTAAAATGACTTTTTTTGGTCTTCAGAGATCATCAGCATCCAAGGTGCCTCAACCCTCTGGAAGGTACATAAGCAAATAATAGAGACAAGAACTTCTGTATGGGGTGAGACCCACATTTTGTAACTGGGTGCCAGGTAAACAGTGCCCTGCTCCTAGATACTTGATTGTAAATGTCAATTTTAATAGCAGCTTGTTTTTTGTATGTGCATTGATTTCACGCAGTGTTGGTTTTAGTTTGTTGTGCCAAACGCTGGGGCAGAAAAAGAAATGAATGATCAGCTGTTGTACATGCGTTGTTTGAAATCATTATATTGTGTTTTAAATTGTTTTAAATTTGCTTTAAATTCAGTCTTTTATTGTTGTTTTTTATTGATTTCTACTGTATATTCATGCTATCTTTTGATTTTATATGCACATTGTTTTGTGAACCGCACACAGAACTCTTGTTATAGGACAGGTATATAATTAGTAAATAAATAAATAAAATAAAATAAAATTCATGTGTGTAGCCGAGAAATAAACACCTGTGTTTTGTGTGTGTGAGAGAGAAGACTTTGCCTCGAGTGTAATCATGGTAAGCAAATGTGAAGAGAGTAATAATGCAGCACCCATGTTGAGCTTGTTATAATCTTCTCCCATATGATATTCAGATTTACTATTTTCACTCAGCTGAGCTCCCTTCCTGTTTCGTATATAGCTTTACTGATGTTGTAAAAAAGGAAAACAACTTACCTGTGGTTATGTAAAAATGGACATGGAGCTGCTTACTTTTCCAGTTGTCACTAGATCCAATCCATAAAAAAACTCTTTGGTCCACAGATTTCATGGTGAGAGAGATGGGTAAACAACAACAAAAACCGTTAACATCCTGCAAGCCTGAAAGTGATTCAGTATTGAGGGGCAGTTTGTGATAATATCAGATTCACTATAGGTGGAAACTCTTGTGAATGGGACAAAAGCCAGGCTGGTCTCTTATACCAGACAGCAAAGATACTACAACCAGGAACTCTGTTGAGAACTGCTAAAGACAGGGACCTTTTGCTCCTGTTTGCAGCTTCCTATGAGCCTGATCTATCATAACCGTAGCCTAGGAACATTTTTGTGGCAGCAGACTCTTAGGCTATGGACACTTCCCACCACTCACTCAAGCTGTTTATTGGGTGCTTCTGGACAAGAAGTGCTACAAAAGCTTCCTGTTTGCCTAGGACCTTGCATGCTGCCCTGGCCTCCTTTGTTTGTTTGTTTGTTTATTAGATAGGTAGATAGATAGAGAGATAGATAAATAAATAAATAAATTGTGGCTTTTGTGTGTTCCTGTTCTGATTTTTGGGCCTCTCAGCTCTGCCTCCCATTGCAGGATGATGTAGGTCATCACTTACATACACCTATATCTCAGCCACTAATACAGGGCTAGTCCACAGTTTGCTTGTTCCGCCCCTAGGAAGCAATGGCCTGAGAGGTTTTCTGCTTGCCCCATGCTTTCTAGGGACAGGTCTGAGAGGTTTTCCGTATGACCCACCACTTTCCCTGGGAAAACCTGCTTTTTGCTGCTGAATCGGAGCAAATGTCAGTCAGCAGAAAACCTGATTGATGTTTGCTCTGATTCAGTGTGTCCCTGAGGGAAATGCCAGTGTGGAGGAAGCCACAGTCTTTGGGAAGTCCAAAAAGTAGTCATTCTGAAAGGCAATTTGTTTTCATACTTTCTTTTTTTAATGTCACAAAAGAGATATTTGTTGTTGTTTGTCTGGAGGATGTAGTAGCAGAGGCATATACAAGCAGTGTGTGTATATAAGCGTGGGTGGCGTTGTGGTCTAAACCACTGAGCCTCCTGGGCTTGCCGATCAGAAGGTTGGTGGTTCGAACCCACAAGACAGGGTGAGCTCCCGTTACTCTGTCCCAGCTCCTGCCAACCTAGCAGTTTGAAAGCATGCCAGTGCAAGTAGATAAATAGGTACCGCTCCGGCGGGAAGGTAAATGGCGTTTCCGTGCGCTCTGGTTTCCGTCACGGTGTTCCATTGTGCCAGAAGCGGTTCAGTCATGCTGGCCACCTGACCCAGAAAGCTGTCTGTGGACAAACACCGGCTCCCTTGGCCTGAAAGCAAGATATGTGCCACACCCCCATAGCCGCCTTTGACTGGACTTAACTATCTAGGGCAATGGTGGTGAACCTTTTAGAGACCGAGTGCCCAAACTGCAAACCAAAACCCACTTATTTATTGCAAAGTTCCTAGAGTTGTTGAGCTTTTCATTGAGTTTTTTTGGGGGGGCTCCCCAAAGTTGTTGAGCTTTTTTGGGGGGGAACTAATGTGCAGCACCGACACCACCTTCGCTGGAACTAATGTGCAGCACCGACATCATCGTCTGCCAAAGCGCCAAAAAAAACACAGCACAATAAGGGTAAAAAAGCGAACGCTGTTACGCCCAATCAGAAACAGCCACTGACGCAGCAAATTGAAAAACAGACCAATTACAGAACACAATCTCTGGCTAACAGCAAAAAGAAAGGAAGGAAGGAAGGAAGGAAGGAAGGAAGGAAGGAAGGAAGGTTGGTTCCGGGTTTTAACAGTGGACGCAAGCTGTAGTGTGGGGGAGAGAGTGGGAGAACAAATGGGGGGGGGAACAACAGCACGGATGGGCCGATGGCATGCGTGCCAGAAGTGAGGGCTCTGTGTGCCAACTCTGGCACACGTGCCATAGGTTCACCAACGCTGGACTAGGGGGTCCTTTACCTTTTTTACCTTTACCTACAAGCAGAGAGAGAGGAACTGGATTAAAGGGGATATTGGATGCTCTGGCATAGTCCTTCTAGACCTGGACAATAATAATAGTGCTAATATTCTGTGTTGTAAGAATTCAATACATCTCTGTGTGATTCTATGTGCATTTGAATGACAGGCTACAGCTACAGTACAAAAGGCAAGTTGCTGGATGGCATGAAGCCTCAATAAATATTAGGGACTCAGCTACATTGGCAAAGCTTGGCCCCACGACCGTGGGTGCCTGGGGCTGTGAGTGCCATGCAGTGTGCATGGCCCTGGCGCCGAAATTTGTGGGTGCCCATTCCCTTCATGAGGAATTTTGTGAATGCTGGGGCACCCAGGGTCCCAGGGAGCTGGCGTGTGGTCAGAAATGGGAGCCTACTGCTGCATTGCGCAGTATGTAGACATGGTGTGTGTGTGCACATGCATATATAAAAAAGTGTGTATACTCTTATACATTCTGCATATCGGGTGAATCCACTAAATTATAGGGTTAAGTGAGCCAAAGGTGAATTACCTGAAAGACACCCCATCCTCACCTTTGTTGCCTGATCAACATTTGGCAGGAATTCTTTGCGAAGAAGAACTTATTTTGGCACTTTGAATATACTTCCAAGAACTTTGTTCCCCTTCTGAAAGCTAACCAAGTCAAAACAACTGGAAATTAAACGAGTATCAAACTTTGCAGAAAGTCATTCAATCTTGTCAGTGAAACAGCTTTTAGTATAAAAACCCCGGGTCTTCAGAACAACTGAGTAAAGATATTCCGTGTTTATTTTGCAGATGGATTTTCAGAGGTGGAAAAATGTAATTATAAGAAAAGGAGGAAAATGTGAGCTGTTTGAGGCATAAAGTGCAGCACTTAGAATAAGACAATTGCCTAAATTCCCTGATTGACAGATGGGTGTCACATTAGATGAAAATGATAACAGATTTAGTGGACTGAAGAATAACTTCCTCTTGACAGTGCTCTGACCTTTGACCTAAAACCTGACTCCTGTTAGCTTCACTAACACAGGGTAATTGTCACAGGTGCAGGATAAAAGGAACCTCTACAGCAGTACCAGTGGTTAGAGGACGATTTCTTTTGATGACCATAAATGCACTGTTGAGATACAGTCCAAACATCCTGACCTTTGTTGGCCTTTCTAGACATTAAAATTTACCCCAGGGAAAGAGGAAGCTGTGTAGATATTAGGAAAGGTTTGGTTCTGGCTGGCGCAACGAAATATTGAAACTGCATAATAAGTAAGTATACAAACAGTGCAGAGTGATGGTAAAATAATGTATTTTCATTAACACAAAGCCCTGTTTTTCACACAATTGTGACACAGTTTTAATAGAGAATAGTACTGTGTGCTCAATAGAATTCATGGGTTTTTATAATTATTAGTAAACTATTACCATGTCATACGCTGGATACGTGCACTGCTCTAAAATGATTCTGTTGTATTTATATGCTAATCACTGGCTTTTGAATAGAAGCCAGCGCTTTGAAATTTGCTTAAATTTGGGAAAGGTAGAGGATTGTAGCAGTACTTATAAATGACATGGTGACAACTGTGAGACTTCACAAAAGTTTATACCTCCTTCTGTTAGAAAATAGAGTACATTTTATTCGCTTTCTGTGGCAACATGAATGGGGAATTCAGAAAACAAGAGGGCAGCACAATGAGCTATGCAAATATTCTTTGTAATAGACGAATGAATATTACAGAAGAAAACTAAATTACTGTGTATCCCATTAGAGTGAAGTCGATGCAGTAGCCTGGCAATGTTGTTTTCTTTTGATGTGGAAGAATGAATATCATAAGGGGGGGGACGTAAAATGATTGCACATCTCATTAAGCCAGCGTTGATGCACTAAGTAACCTATGTGGGTTTCAAACTGATTTACAGAAAATAAAGAAAGACAAGATCAAGTTGTTAAAGATCTGCTAACAAACAGAACAGCACATTCAATTACTGTGTTTGTCGGTGGTGGAATACGGAAATCTTCCAAATATTTATTCACAAAATATGAAGGAACAGAAACAATGGCCCAAACACAATGGGGTTGCTGGCATCAAATTTCTGCCACACTCTGAACAGCAGCTATGGAAAAGGCATGAATTACGCTAAAATTCGTCGAGGGTTCTTATTAAGGTCATAGGTCCTGCCCTTTGGTTATTATTTGTCCGCAAATTGCTCTGATGAGTAATATGACACTAAATTAGCATATACAAGCCTTAGGGTAATTGCCCAAGGAAAATAAAACGATCAGGTTACCCTTTAAGGCTTTCTGTATAGGTAAGATGACTTCAGTCCACTATGAAAGGTACAGTCAAACCCACGTTTCTATTATGTCATGCTTGCTTATGATTAAATCATGATGAATATACGGGATTATTTCCATGCAACATATTGTCATGCACACTTGGCAATAATAATGACTCCCTCCCAGACTACCATCTTTTCAAATGTGATGAGATCATCAGGTAACAGTGTAAGATATGAAGGCTTAGCATGCTGTGTTGTTAGCACATTTAAAAAAGAAATTGCTGGGATAATTAACAACTACCTATTTGTCTGTGGGCTGCATTCATTATGCCGGCACAAATTGGAGGTCTCAAAAATCTGCGCAGTAAAAATTTACTCTTTGTTCAGGAAGTTCCCCTTGGATTTGGGGGAAATTCTGGTTTGCTGTGTCTATTGTAATTGTGACAGGCAGTTGACATGTCTCATAGTCTAAATGTAGTGGCAAGCAGGGGGTGGTACAAATCACGGAGGGGGGAAAAGACTGCCATTCACCCTTGTGCAAAGGAAAGGTGTTCTTAGCATACTCCAACCTATGTTCAGTCTAGAATTGGGTCTCTGAGGTTGAAGGTCAAATCTGTGAGGTCAAAGCTATTTCTTGTCAATCTTCGTTCACTAATGACACATGAATTGGAAATTAGAACAAAGTAAGTAAAGCGAATAGCCAGAAGGTGAGTGTCTGTTTTATTACTCCGAAGAGCTGGGAAATCTGGCCAATTGTTGCCCTATGTGGCTTGAATGACAGTTGTTAAGTTGAAAAAGGGACAGTGTGATGGGAATGCCACTTTAAATCTCAATTACCTCCTCCACTCCAATCAGCTTGGTAGAGCTTTAATGAAGTGCAATTCTCTGTCCTTTTCCTCATACTTCTATCTCTAGAATAAGCCTCACATTCAAGTTTGACAGCAGTACAATCAGTTTTCCATTCATCACTGGCCCTGTTTTAACCCTGCTGAAAAAAGGCCTAATGTACGTAGCAGTGATGGCAATTAGGCAGAAAAGTAATATTAGAAACTGACAAAAGCCTGAGTCTTTTAGCATTACAGGTGTTTTTTCAGCCCTTTCTAGACATAAAGGAATAGGCAGTGTTGTTAGGTTCCCTTCTTCGTGCTTTTCTTAAGCTGAAAGTCCAGCATTTTCAAGATTCAATTAATTAGAGACATGGAGAGCCAAAGAACAAGGTAAAAGCTATGTTCCTTCTCGCTGAAGATACACATCGTAATTGGCCCCTTATTAAAATGGATATCTTCTGGGTGTGTGTTTAATAGGGTTGATAAAAGTCGTCATTTCCTCATTAGGACTCAGGGATGAAATACGCTCTGTGTGTGTTTGTGTATTTCGAACAGATGAGGGAATAAATGAAAATATCTCTCTTCTATAATATAGGAATGCATGTCCTTAATCCAAAGGACTCTGGGAATCACAGCACCGAGAGGGAGGGCGGCACTGAAATAGTGTGTGTGTGTTGCAGAGTGACAGGGTGGGACTTAGGGCAAGCTCAGCTTTCTTGTTTTATCTGGGTAGGCACAATATAAATGCATCTGAGGTCCTCTCCCGTAGCCATGCTTTCAAGACCTTTCTGTAAGAAGGAAATGGCTTTAGGAAGGAGAGATGAAAAAGACCCGTCTTTAATACATGGTATTGCCTCTACTGTTTACGGTGCCTCTCTTTCTTTCTCTGTACATGGCTATGTACTGATAAGCAAGTACAGTCTGCTTTATCAAAGTCTCCAACGTACATTTTTGGAAGGAGAGCGCCCTAACGGTTGTTGTTGTTGTTTGTATATGTGGTGTGTGTGTTTTTTGTTGTTGTTTAAAGAA
>NC_046312.1:34688732-34751232 GCF_009819535.1 Lacerta agilis
CTGTGACAGATGGCTATCCAACCTCTGCTTTAAAAGCTCTAACCCTAGACATTTACTTAGGAGTACCTCCTATTGAAAATGGGGCTCACTTCTGAGTAGGCACATAGGTTTGCCTTGTAAATCTGACAAAGAATGCTTCCTAGGGGTTCTTCAATAACTTATGTTATTTGCAAAGCAGAAATAACAAACATTATTATTTATTTGCTTAGATTCCTCAACAGCACTAGGCCTGTTTCTGCACATTAATACCCTTAATTGGATTTGTGCATGCTTTGTGTGTTGGTTTCCTCTCAAGACCTCAGGCTGTGATCTGGTCCAGAGACGTTTCATTCAGCAACTGGGCAGACCTTCTGATCTAAGGGAGTATGCAAGATGCTATATAGGAAGAGGTGTCTAGTCCTTTTTGCTGTTATTTATTTATCTATTGCATTTATAGCTCACTTTTTTCATCCAAGGAGTTCAAGGTGATGATTATGGTTCTCCCTCTCCTCAGTTAGTCTCCATCACAACCCTGGGAGGTAGATAAGGCTGAGAGACAGTGAATGGCCCAAAGTCACCTAGTAAGGTTAATGGCCAAGTGAAGATTTGAACTCTTGTCTCCCAGGTTCCAGTTTGACACTCTAACCACTATAAAACACTGTACTGGAATGAAGGCTCAAGTAATCTAGAGGGGGGGGGTCTCTCTATTTCTTCATGTCTCATTGCTTGGGGGGTACTTCTGGATGCATTGCTGTTGCTTGAGGCTCAGGTGGCCTTGGTGATGCAGAGTGCCTTCTGTCAGCTTCAGCTGGTGGCCCAGCTGCACCCCAACTGGAAAAGAGTAGCCTAACTTCTGGTGCCTGTGCTCTGGTAAACTCTAGGTTAGTTTACTGCAACGTGTTATATGTGGGGCTGCCTCTGAAGATGGTTTGGAAACTTCAGCTGGTACAGAATTCAGTGGCTTGGTTGCTCACCAGGGCAAGATGGTTTGAGCATATTACACCAATCCTGGCACAACTGCACTGGCTGCCAATTAGTTTCTGGGCCCAATTCAAAGTGCTGGTTTTGACCTTAAAGGCCTTAAATGGCCCAAGACCACAGTATCTCAAGGACTGCTTCTTCCAGTATGAACTGACCCAGACCCTGCAATCATCATCTGAGGCCCTTCTTTGTGTGCCTCCTCTCCAAGACATTGACAACAGGAAAGCCTTTTCTGTAGTGGCTCCCTGTTTGTGGAATGCTCTCCGCAGGGAGGCTCACCTGGTGCCTTCATTACATATCTTTAGGGGTGCCAGGAGAAAACATTTCTCTATAACCAGGCCTTGTTCTAATTAAACAAACCATGGCTTTTTAAACAGTGAGGGGGTGTTGTTGTTTCCGATTATGGTGCATATGTTTGCGTTTTTATATTGTAAACCACCCAGCGATCTTTGGATGTAGGGTGGTATAGACATTTAATAAACAATAATATTAATAACAATTGTTGTTATTAATATTGGGGGAATCCCTTGGAAAGGATGAAATATTCATTTCTAAACCTGAATTGGCAGGCCAAATAGGCTAGGAGATTATTAAAGAAGGAAACATAAGATAAAAGAGGAAGAACTGTAGACTACTAATGCAAACCAAAGAAACTGAACCCATATGCTGAACTGAGAGTAGCCTCTCAGTGTTACTCTCATAGAATCATAGAACTGTAGAGTCGGAAGGAACCCTGAGGATCATCTAGTCCAACCCCCTGCAATGCAGGGATATACAACTGTCCCATACAGGGATCAAACCTGCAATGTTTGTTTGTTTATATAACGCCCTACACCCGGAGGTCTAAAACAAAAACAAAAGCAACCAAATAACCCCCCAAAAACCCTACATTTTAAAAGGGCATAGGATGTCAATCAAATCAATCAGTCACCCTATACCACAACATCAGGAAGATTACTCCTTGCACAGAGATGGAAACAACAGGATATTCCGACAACTGAAGAATGGCAACAGAAAGTATTGGAGTATGCGGAAATATCAAGGCTCACTGGAAGAATCCGACAGCAGGATAATGAGAAATTCCAAAAAGAATGGCCCAAATTTATGGTATACTTAGAGAAAACTGTACATAAATAAAGACACTCACAGGACTGAAACAAAACTCATAACGTTTATTGTAAACATTTGGTTAGAACATAAAATGTAATGCTGTAATATAATAAGGATTGTATGTTTAAAGTATAATACAAAAACTTATTAAGGAATTATAGACATTTATAGAATGTATACATAGTAAACACACTTAAGTAAGAGCAATATAGAGAAGCCAGAAGAGAGGTGGAGGGAAGTTAATTCAGATAAGATATAGATTTTAAGGAGAATAATATTGTTAAGCTGTATTGTGTTTAAGATATTTGAAAAAAAATCATGCCCCCCCCCCGCGAAATCAATCAATCACCCTTGGCATTATCAGCACCATGCTCTGAACTCAAATAGGGATGTATGGTGAGGACTATTCAAAAAGGCTACTTCACAGTTTAAGTGTTGTCATATTCCAGGGTGTTCTAAGGCTGCAATCCTGTACCTATTTACCTGGAAGTAAGGCCCACTGAACTCATGCATATGATTGCTCTGGAAGTCCCTGTATATCCCCTAAGCAATGGAACATCTGTGCTTATTCGATAAGTATATGACATGTAGGAATAAAAAATGGGCTTTTGAAATTGTTCTAGTTACATGCATTGATTTATTTAATAAGTGGCTCTTCACTGGAATTGGTCCCAGCACAGGTTACACAATTAAAATATCAAAAGAACTGAGCTACATGATAATTGAGCATGAATCAGGAAATCAACAAGATTCTTAAATGCCTAAAATGGAAGAGAGCATGGTATAATAAGACAGGTCTTGATTGGTGCCAATAAGGTTGGAGCCAGACCAGCTTCCTGGGGAGAGCATTCCACAGCCAGGATGCCACAGCAAAAAAAAAAGGCAATCTCTCTGGTTCTCACTCACTTCACCTTTAGCAAAAAGAAAACTGAGAGAAGGACTTCAGCTGATGACCTGAGACTACAGCTGGATGATATGGGAAAAGAAGCTACTTCACACATCGAGGTCCCAAGGTTTAAAAGGAATGGCTAGCACTTTTTTGAATGGGATTCTTTGTGACTTATTAGAGTTTTACTACCTAGTTTTTACTACCTAGTTTTTTTATTACTTATTAATGCCATATAATATGGTGTAGTACTTAACAACATAATTTTAATGCTATTTTATATACCTGAATAACAGGGCTGTCTCAGCCATAGGGGCTGGTGGCACGGCGCACCAGGGCACCAGGCCCCCCAGGGGCGCCCCCGCGAGCCTGCCGGCATACCAGGCTCCCCCTCCCCAACCCACCCCCACGGGCGGGCGGGCACTCGTGTGCCGGCGGGTGGGCGGGCTGTAAGCCGGCCGCCCTCGCCTCCCGGAGCCCCAGCTGGAGCTCTGGAAGGGCGCGCAAAGCCCCGCACCGCTCCAGCACCACGCCCCTCATCCCCCGCTCGCCCACCCCCCCTTCCGAGGGGCGGCCAGTGCGGGAGGGAGGCGGGCGGAGAGGGGTCGCCACGCCACGGCGGCCGATCCCTCTAAGATGGCCCTGCTGACTAAACTTTCAGGGACAAGGAAAGAGTAGGGGAAAGTGGGGCATGTTGAGCCATTTTTTACTTTAAGCTCTACACACCTCAAAATAATGCACATAACAGAAAACTTTTGCATTTAATATTTATTAGGTACTATTCCAAACAAAATCAAAGGGTTAATGTTTCACATTTGATGGAATAAAATGACAAAAAATCACATTTAAGTTTTTCAAAATAATGGATCAATGTGCCCCAGTATTGGGGCACATTGATCCTTCATTTGGGGCACATTGAGCCATTCCAATTTAAGAGCAAAGAAGGCATTTTTACTACACAGTATAAACTTCCAAAAGAGTTTCAAAAGTATCTCAAAGTTCTTAAGAGTCAGCATCACTTCAACTTGTACTCATTAAGTGAACATGGAAATGTTACCATCTTAGAAGCACGAGCAGTTCCTCCGAAGCAGAGTGGTTTAGGCAACAATTTTACAATATCCTCAAAAGGAATCAAAGCTTCTGGTTCAGAAGAGGGAGTGAACTTGGGCTGGTCATTCACTTTGGACAGAACACGTTTTAGAAATTTTACAATGAATTCCCCATATTCATCAGTTCCGGTAATTTCAGCAACATAATGGGAAATTGTGGTTTTTCCTAAAATCTTCACAATAACAAAGTTTCCCTCTTTCACATCAGTCTTGTTGAATTCTATATTTTCTTCTTCCTCTAGTTCATCTTTAGAAAAGGTTTCAAAATCAGTCGATTAACTTCAAGCAGCTGGTTCGCATTCAACTTTTCTTTCATAATTTTTGACACAGCCTTTCCTGCTTCAATGTCTCCATCACTTTCTGATGTCTCATATAAATTTATTAATTTAAACATTTGAAGAAGTGTAAACTAACAGAATATAACACAAAAACTAATAAACTATGAATGATATTTTCTATGGGGTACATTGATCCATGCTCAATGTACCCCATTCCCAATTGGATCAATGTGCCCCACATCACCATTTCAGACATAAATCTATTTTACGCAAAACAGGCTGGCAGCCATGACAAATATTTTAGTACATTCTGCAGCTATGTTAACTATGATCACATAAATGAAAACATATTTCAGCTACCTTTACAACTTTTAGAACTACATGGTTCACAATACATATAAAAAAAATTACTAAAGCTTACCTAATTTAACAAATCTGGATTTTTAAAAAAACTTCTTTGAAAACACAAACACAATGACAGTATGTAGTATCACTGTTGTTGTTGTTGTTGTTGTGTTGCCACAAACTTTGTATAAAAGCTAAAGTACGGTTTTAAAATGGAAAGGATCAATGTGCCCCATGGCTCAACGTGCCCCACTTTCCCCTACATTTGAAAACATTGGGCAATATGTGTAAAAGCCTGAACTAAAAAGGAGTATGTTTTCAGGAATGTTTGGTTTTATAAATGGCCAATAGGCCCTATCAGTCTACAGAGTCCAGAAAGGGTAGGGGTCTCAGTTCTTTTAGCATCTGATAGAGCTGAATTCTGAAATGCATACCCGTCGGATCCAGCAGAATGATTCCTCTTGAAACTGCGTAGTGTTGTATCCAGTGAAGTTGCTCCATTCACTCAAGGACTACCACTTGTGCAATGGAATTTCCCCTTTCTCTCCTCCCCAGTGTGCCTCACAAATCTGTTCTGGGGGCTCCCCCAACTCTCCAGAGCAAATTTCGGGGGGGGGGGGTAGGAGACACTAGCAGGGAGGAGTAGTTCTGTTCTGCAAGCAGAAGTCCTCCTGAAAATAGAACAACTTTGTCAGATACAGCCCAGATTTCCCCCCCCCCAATAGATTCCCACCACCACCATCAAATCACAGATCATGTCTTTCTCCGTTGAGTGAACCATGAGAACCATGGATTTGTTGCTTACTAGCACAATCATGACCTCAAAACATGGACCTTACAGATCTTCCCAATTTTATAGGGGAACCCCTCTATACCACTACCACATTATATGCCTATGTCCAGTGATATGTTCTGCAGTGTATTTGTGGTTTTATCACCATTTTATGTAAAAATCTCAAAGGTTCATGAGGATCCATCCCTTGGCTCAGTGATTTTGGGGTGCTTGCAAGTACTACAACAGCTACCAAACTTTTAGAAGACATCTGAAGGCAGCCCTGTTTAGGGAAGCTTTTAATGTTTGATTGATTATTGTATTTTAATATTTTGTTGGAAGCTGCCTAGAGTGGCTGGGGAAGCCCAGCCAGATGGGTGGGGTATAAATAAATTATTATTATTATTATTATTATTATTATTATTATTATTATTATTAGCAGCCGTGTGATTTTTACTGTACACTCTAAGCTTTAATTTGATGGTGTGGGGGTTTTTTTTCAGGATGGAGATCCCATGTAAAACTGTGAATTCTAGAGGATCCAATTTGATTCTATTGGATCTGAGTTTTACCCAGATCCTTTGGAAAAGCATAATAATAATAATAATAATAATAATAATAATAATAATAATTTATTATTTGTACCCCGCCCATCTGGCTTGGTCTCCCCAGCCACTCTGGGCAACTTCCACCAAACATTAAAATACATTTAAAATATCACAGTTTAAAAACTTCCCTAAACAGGGCTGCCTTCAGGTATTTTCTGAATGTCAGGTAGTTGTTTATTCCCTTGACCTCTGATGGGAGGGCGTTCCACAGGGCGGGCGCCACTACCGAGAAGGCCCTCTGCCTGGTTCCCTGTAGTTTTGCTTCTCGCAGTGAGGGAACCGACAGAAGGCCCTCGGCGCTGGATCTCAGTGTCCGGGCTGAATGATGGGGGTGGAGACGCTCCTTCAGGTATACAGGACCGAGGCCGTTTAGGGCTTTAAAGGTCAGCACCAACACTTTGAATTGTGCTCGGAAACGTACTGGGAGCCAATGTAGATCTCTCAGGACCGGTGTTATGTGGTCCCGGCGGCCACTCCCAGTCACCAGTCTAGCTGCCGCATTCTGGATTAATTGCAGTTTCCGGGTCACCTTCAAAGGTAGCCCCACATAGAGCGCATAGTATTTGTGGTGGGGGGCGGGGACCCAGAAGAGGGAGAAGTGACCCAGAATAGGAAGGAGAGAAGCAAGCGGTGAGGATGGTCCCTGTGGCATTTCCTAAAATGCTCAAATGTGTCTGCAGACCTCTAAAGTTGGCAGCTCACTAAAACCATATATTTATTATGGTGATTAACAAAACAGAGATAATGAATTCTTATAGCAAACTGTTTTGGCTTCCACTTGCTTCAGCTGCTCTGATTTGAACCCTTATATATCTTAGCTGTTGATCCTTTTAATGAAATTACACCATGCTGCTTTAAGTTCTATCCTGATGCCCATATTTAATGCCCCCTCAATTAAGTCACATATGGATTGAGTCTGTCTCATTTATGTGGGCTGCAAATGGAAAGCTGCCATGCAAAAAGGCACAAATGCTTCAGAAACACCACCCTCCTTCCAAAGGAAAGGCCAATATATAAATGCAGCATGAATAATCCTTGCCTCATCAAATTTAATAATCCAAAACTGTCACTACAGAAATGGGATTATTAATAAGCAGCATGAGAAGAGTACATGTGAATGGAGTATCTCAATTTGTTTAGCAATATCACCCATGGAATCTGTACATCTGCAAAATATTGCCATATATTATGAGTACACAAGCAGTACTCCAAATATGGGTCTTCAAATATCAATCTACAAAAAATTATTCTGAACTCTGGAATAAATTTCCCTCAATCAATACAATAGATATAGCAAAAGCCAATGGGAATAAAGGTAATGTGTGCATTTTGAGACCCCTTTCAGAAATGACAATATCTCAGCATTTGACTTATTTGATATATAATTATGCATGCATTTCAGAGGATGGGAAAATTAAAATAATCTTCAATCTACTAAATTTAAAGTTGGTTCAGTTTTTCAATTAGCTTGTGATACTGTATGTCTTAGAACAAGATTAGTTGTTTCATTTTGGTATTACCGGTAGCTGCTAATGCATCCATAAAGGTATTATTCTTGCATATTGCATACTATTTTTAAAACAATGAGGTATGGCACTATAAAGTATAGCTGCAATAAAAAACATAAATGAAATAAAATATGCACATTAAAATACTCGTATTATTTCAAATTAGTTTTGCCAATTCACAGAAATACACTAAACCCATTAATTCAGTTGCAAAGTTCAGATGCAGTTCTTCAGCAAAATTCAGCCATCTCAGTACAACAACTCCTGAAAAGAACAGGAGCACCGTACATGCAAACAACCCAATTCCCCTTATTATTTCCATGAAGTTAGCTAATTAGCCCATCCAAAGGAACGTTGGCATACATCTCATCTCTCCACTGAAATTAATGGGGAAGCTTAATCATAAAAGAGATTTACATGTGCATCTGAGTAGACACAAATACTGGGAACCTATAGAAGATCCTGCATGTTCTGACATTCAAGGGGTCAAGACTGTTTGCTTTTGTATTTGGAGGTAAAACAGCAGTCTCATAGACTCATAGAATTAGAAGGGACCTCAGAGATCATCTAGTCATATCTCCTGCTAATGCAGTAAGTCCTCTGCTACAGCATCCCTGATAAGTGGCATCCCGCCTCTGCTTTAAAAGCTGTAATGAAGGAGAGGCAACCAGCTTCTGAGGCAGCTTGTTCCACAGTCAAACAACTCATGCCATCAGGAAGTTCTTTCTACTGTTTAGTCAAAATCCCTTTTCCTATAGTTTGAACCCATTGGCATGGTTCCTACCAAACAGACAACAAATGGTATCACCTATTGATAGCCCTTTAAATATCTGAAGACTGGTATCTCGTAACCTCTCAACCATTTCTTCTCCAGGCTGAACACACCAGACTCATTCAACGTTTCCTCACAGGGCGGTCTCCAGGCCACTCATCATCAGGGTCTCATTCTCAGGACACATTTCTATTTATTGACATCTTACTTAGGTTGTAGTGGCCATAGCTGGATACAGTACTTCAGGTGAGTACCAAAGGAGAGAAGAGTGCTATAAGTAGTTCATGATCTGGACACTATACTACTGTTGATGTGAGCTAGAATTGTGTTAGGTTTTTTTAAGATCCTACATCATACTGCTGACTCAACGTATTTAGCTGAAACCCTAAATTCTTTTAACATGTGCTGCTGTCAAGCCAGGTGTCATCAATCTTCTATTTGTGCATCTGATTTTTCCTAACTAAATGTGGAAATGTACATTAACCTCTGTTGAAATCCTTGTTGTTGTTGTTGTTGAAATCCATTTTGTTATGTTGCACCCAGTTCTCCATCCTACCAAGATCACCTTGAATTCTGTTTCTAAAGGTAAAGGGCTAACCCTTCCCAGTTTTGTGCCATCTGTACATCTGATTATTCTCCTCCTCTATACCTTGTCCAAGTCAATTATAAATATGGGAAACATCACTTGTTCTCCTGTCAAAAAGCAGGAAAAAATGATAAACCCAGAACTTTAGCCAAAAAATAGCAGCTGATTTCCATAACCCACATATCTTCAATCCATGCTTGTCCTCCTAGGTGCAAGCTGGGAGCAATACCGAACAATATACTTTTCCTGGGTATTTCCTGTTTCTTTGTTTAATGACAAACCATTTAACTGGAAGTAATAGAAGCTCAAATGCAGGCATGTCCTTAGGGAGGGATTTTGAGAGCCGCAGAGCTGAATGGAACCGGAAGACTATCAGGTCAGTCTTGATCTGGAAAGTGGTTGCACCAACCCATCCAATGGATAATTTATAAACATATGCTTCTTTATATATGCAAATATATATAATATATAAACTCTCTCTCTCTCTCTCTCTCTCTCTCTCTCTCTCTCTCTCTCTCTCTCTGTATATAGAGTCATACCTCGGAAGTCAAACAGAATCCATTCCAGAAGTCCATTCGACTTCCAAAACATTCAGAAACCAAGGCGTGATTTCCGACTTCCATTTGGAAGCTGCATAAGCCGTGTCAGACGTTCGGGTTCCAAAAAACATTCACAAACTGGAACACTCACTTCCTGGTTTGCAGCATTAAGGGGCCAAAACGTTTGAGTCGCATGGCGTTCGTCAACCAAGGTACGACTGTATATGGAGAGAGAGAGAGAGAGAGAACAAAAACAATTTGTACATCCAACAGTTCAAACAAATTCAAAGTTCCAAGTGCAGGTCCTGATCATAGCAAAGCTTACAGTTCTTTGTAGGCACTCGCTCCACTGCATTCCCCAATATGTTATGGTAGAGCAGAAACCTGTTCAAATTTGCAGCACTCATTGCCAGTGCACCTTCAATTCTGAACCAAAACACCCAGGCCTCTTCAAAACTCTCTTCTGGAGAGGTCTGCCCTTGACCCAGTACCCATACATAGGTGAGGTCCAGGTTAGATTACTGCAAGGCACTCCACATATGGCTGCCTTTAAAGAGAGGAAACTTCAGCTGGTGCAAAGTGCAGTTGCTTGAGCTCTGGGTGTAGCCAGGAGGTGCACTTATTTGACACCTAAACTGCGCCAGTTGCACTCATTGCCAGTGCACCTTCAATTAAAGTGGTAGTTTTAAGCTTGAAAGCCTTAAACAACTTGGACCTAAGTTCACTTATATCAGACCTAAGTTCACATGTATCAGCCTGCCAGCATACTAAGATAATGAACAAGTGTCCTCCTCATGTTTCTGCCTTTGAAAGTAGTCAGCTTGATGGACACAAAGGTGGAGGTGGTGACTGCATGCCTCTGGAATACATTACCATTACAAGTCCCATCACTGCAGGCATTTCAAGGAACCCTAAGGACCCATCTGTTTTTACCAGAATTTGCTGGAGAGATGGTTGGTGACTGCGGGGGCATTTGAGTTATTTGGCTTTGAGGTAACTCAACCCCTCCCCCCAACTCCCCTTGAATTAAAGTGGCTTCCATTGATTATGCTTTCTTGTTGGTTGTCCTGTATTTTTGTCCCTTTGTTATGGCTTCAGTCCTTAAAGATGGTCTAAAAGATTTTTTTAAAAAAACCCTACAGGTCGTTAAAGCTGGTGCATATGTCTGGCAGAGTGTCATGTTGTCATTTTAAGATGCCATATCATCTCCAGAATTATTCCCAAGAGCTTCAAGGAAGATGAAGTGCCTTGTAAGATGCTATATTGGGCATTATTTGCCATGGCGGGAACTGGTGCTAAAGGATGTGCCCTCATGCTGGTATTAGAATCCTTCAGCTAAGCCCTCTGCACTCAAGCAGATCTTCTTGACATAAGCTAGCATATAAAAGTGTCATTTCAATGCACTGTGTTAGCTTAATATATTTTCAGTTGAATGTTGGGCTCTGAAATACTGCAATGAGAGCTATTTCTGTCAGCGGCAGATCAAAAGAATATTTAAAATAATGAAGTCAGCATAAATGCATGCTGAAATTCACTCCCACAGTGGAACATGATTTCAAATAGTTAAAGGTTGTGATCTTTTTTTTATATAAAAAAAATAATCTTCCAAATAGAAGGAGTCGTTCCTTCTGTTGTTTGTTGTTCTGTGGGCTTATGTGTTTAAAATCTGATTTCAGAGCACCACAGTGTTGTGCAGGATTTATTGGGTGCATCTTCCATGCAAACTCCTTTGAAATGAATGAAACCGTTTAAGAACACAGCTGTGAACTTAAGGAACTCCCAATCATTTAAAGACTCTTATTCAAGACAATGCAAGAGTATTTCTGTGGTGACATGTCCAATGATCTATCAAGGTAGCGGGAGATTATAGTGGTTAGATCACATCTGAGGAGAGACCTGGGTTCAGATTCCCCATCATCTTTGAAGCTCACAGGGTGACCTGAGGCACGGTGCTTACCTCACAGGGCTGCTGTGAGGATGAAATGGGGAGAAGTGTCTCAAGCTTCATGATATAAGCAAATAAATTGTCTAAATTTATTCTAAGCTCAGCTGCTTGTTATCCTTAGAGCACTAACTACAGGTAGGTAGCTGTGCTGGTCTGCTGCAGTCAAAACAAAACAAAAATTTAAAAAATTCCTTCCAGTAGCACCTTAGAGACCAACTAAGTTTGTTATTGGTATGAGCTTTCGTGTCGTGTGCATGCACACTTCTTCAAATACACTAACGTTATGGATCACATAATAATGTATTTATTTAGGGAGGACTTCATTGTTGCTCTACAATAAATACAATACGTATTGGAAGAAGAAGTTCAAAATCAATGGTACATGGCTGGGTCATATGACAGGGAAAGCCTTTCAAACAAAGCAATAAATAACCAGTCTAGCATGCAGACATGATTATCTATTGAGAATGTGCTCACTCATACTCCAAACAAATTATAATAACAGAATCCATACCTTGGGATAAGCTGATGGAAACATCCAGCCATAAGCTTCCTTATTTGTATATGAAATAAAATTATACTATTTGGCAAAGTATTTGTAATTTGTAATTTGTCTTCTAGATATTTTTAGTTTGTGACATTTCCCCCCCCTAAGAGGTCTGCCTGCATCATATACCAATATTTTAAAACTGCCATATCAAATATCTACCAAAATTTTGGAATGGTTGCCTGGGCTGCTGTTAATAAATGTGAAATAAGCTCCTGCTATATGAAACTGCTTTCTCCTCTCTATAGGTTCAATAAAGCTAAATGAGGAGATGGAGCAACTGTCTGGTTTGTATTTAAAGAATTCTCAGAGTCTCCTGAATTATGGTGCTGGAGGAGACTCTTGAGAGTCCCATGGACTGCAAAAAGATCAAACTTATCCATCCTTAAAGAAATCAGCCCTGAGTGCTCACTGGAAGGGCAGATCCTGAAGTTGAGGCTCCAGTACTTTGGCCACCTCATGAGAAGAGAAGACTCCATGGAAAAGACCCTGATGTTGGGAAAGATGGAGGGCACAAGGAGAAGGGGACGACAGAGGAGATGGTTGGACAGTGTTCTCAAAGCGACTGGCATGAGTTTGGCCAAACTTTGTGAGGCAGTGGAGGATAGGGGTGCCTGGCGTGCTCTGGTCCATGGGGTCACGAAGAGTCGGACACGACTGAACGATTGAACAACAACAACAACATGGAAGGCTTTACACCAAAATTCTCCAACCTTATGACAGTCCCACCACATGTGTCTGTATGTGCCAGTAATTTGGCATGCTTCCAGCACATGGGTGAGTTGCCAGGCCACATAAATTAAAAGTGCCTAGGCATTATGTACCAGCCATGAGCTAGCTTCAATAACATTTCTCATATTTCAGCAGGCAATGACAATATGGCTTAAGCCATACATCTCCCCATTGTTCCAATGATGTACCCAACCAGTTTCCGAGGAAGAGGGGCAAAGCAAAACACTAAAGCGAGCAAGCTTATTTCTTACCAAAAATATTGAGAAGAAATCCCACAGGTACCCTTCCACAGCCTCAAGCTTGCTGCTGGAATTCCCTAACACAATGCCATCCAAGTTCCCTCAACACAGACATGCATATACCGGTAATTGCCATTTGGCTGTAGTCTTATCAATTACTAGGAATAAGTTCCATTGATCAAAGCAGGACATGCAGTGTTAATTGTATTTGATTCAATCTGAATGGGATGTATAATAGTTTTTAAAATGTGAATAATGTATGCTAACACGTTAGGATGGAGCAGGAGATAGAACACATATTCACATCACACATATGGTCAAAAGGAGATTGTTAGGAGTGCATTCAGAAGACAGACAAAATTATTTTGCTGCCTAACATTAGGACACCCTGCATAAAAGGGTTTTTACCTGATACCACATCTGCAACTTTTTTGGTCAAAATTCTAAGTGGCAACCCACTCCCTCCCCACCTGCACACCCTCCCCCCTGTGCAATACTTTAATCAATGGTTGAAGCTTTGGTGAAAGCTCTAAAGTTTAATCCATTAATAGCCGTTCAGAAGCAAAACAAACAAACAGAGCTTTAACCACTTCACTGACAACAGAGCAGAACAAACAAGCAGCCTCCTTGGGAAATCCCAGCAATTTGGGGATCAATTGCCTGCACTCTGGGCTCCTATGTGATGAAAGCTAGAAAATCTCTGCCTTAGGCTCTATGTTTGAAATATTTCGGGCAATGCAAATGTGGTAAGTTAAGGGTGGCATTGGCTGTGTTGTCCCAAAGGCAGGCTTAAGTACTGTCACTGTTAACAACGAAAACAAACTAATTCAAACATCACTTGAAGCTGAAAATTGCCTTTGTTTCTCCTTAGTCTCTACAGCCTTTAAAATGCTCTTCAAGTTCCAAAGTGATTATTTATTCAAATGAATGGCAATGAGGTGTGTGTGTCTGTGTGTGTGTGTGTGTTTGTGTGTGTGCACAGACATGGACACACACATGTCTCCATGAAGGCAAGGCTGCACTTTTCTGCTGAACCTTCTAAGACTGCTACAAGATCCATTTAAGTCATTGTGAGTAATCAAATCCTCTATACATTTATGTGTGGAAGGAAGAAAAATAAACAATTTTTCTTCTTAAGACTACAAGCTGCCTTTAAAACTATACATTTGTATATTGTCCTTGGTGAGGTTGGAAATTATCTCATTCCTTTTAGAAGGACTACACTAATTACACTATATTTTGTAAGTTATTTAGTCTAGAGCATTAAATGGGGAATGGAGAAGTTGTTTCCTCTCCCCAGTGCTATTTAACTTTCAGTTATTAATAATAATTTTGTATGCTGGTGCAAATGTTGTCTTCATAGCCTCTCTGAGATAGGTAATGATTTTCTTTCCACTGGACTCAATGTGGAACTGAATAAAACCAGAGTGATATACCCAAGGGTCATCTCAAGTGTTCACACTTCAGTGGAAACAAGTCTTGGAACCCAGTTCTGTTTCTACATAGCATCTAGTAGGTTTAATGGTCTAGTTTTCACTCAGCTTTCATAACCTTGCTTTCCCACCCCCAGTTCCCTAAAACTATTTTAAATTGCAGCAAATTCTTTATCTCTATTCATTGTTTGTATTTTTTATTTCAGTTTCGCATTTACTCTTAATTATAAACCTAGCAGTTCAAGAGGAGTATTATTTATTATTTATCCTGCAATGTCAGCTGATTTGTATTTTACCCATGAATTATCTAGAAGCATTAAATTATATACCTTCATAGGTAGTCAACAAGATTCTGTAGAGATTGCCCACAATGTGCCTACGAGCTAATTTGTTTACTGAAGATTTGTCAACTTTATTACATTCCCCCCCCCCCATACGCTAGCTGGATTTGCTTAAAGCTTGCTATTTAATTTTTTTGTTTCAAAGAACAGCAGCAGAATGCATGGACTCATTTTTATTTTTATTTTTTGAAGGGGTGTGTGTGTGTGTGTGCAAAAAGTACTGTCACCGAACCAAACAGCACTGCCCAATAAACATCTGCAAAACTAAGACAGAAGTAACTTTCAAAATATGTGGCTTCGTTGTATGTATTATTTTGATTCATTAGGATGCTAGCTGCAGGAGTGAGTTGTCAGGCAAGCAGTATGTGGGTGGCTGCAATGGCAGTGCGTAGGTTTGTATGGAAAACAAGCATGGCACTGTGAACAGTTTGTTTCAGCTTATGGGTACCTGTGTTTAACACGTGTTGGAAATCTAGTGAAAACCTTGTCACATGCACCCCTTATACTGGAGCAAAACCAAGCCACCTAGTCTCTCTGATGCAGCTTAATTGAGTGACAGACAGTGTCAGTACTGCCGGAACAACACTCCATACAGACCCCCCCTCCCACCCACCCCTCTCTGGAGCAATTTGTCCATATGACAAAAATATCCTCCCCAGCTTGGCATCAGGGCCCTTGGCTAACCAAATGTGCTTCCACAACTGCTATCATTTAATGGGGAAGGATATGATTGGCAGCTTTCATTATTAATTCAAAATGTGTTATTATATGCAAAATGTTTTTTTTCCTTTTGCAAGAGCTGGTAGAGGGAACTAGTGATTTTTTGAACATGTGAGAAAAGCATATACACAGACTACTCTATAGGCTGCCAACATGAAATGCATTTCCTTTCATATCACAAGGGTTCAGAATATTCCATGTGTCTGTTTCCACGGTTGTTCACTAAAACTGTGAGCTCTGTCGCTCTCAGGTACAGATCCTCCTTCTTAAGAAGAATCACACCAAATATTAATCTTTGCCCCATATACCGGTATTTGCATGCAGAACTCTTAAAATTGAAGCTTCTTTGGTAATGACTGAAGGGACCTTGGAACATTGTTTGTTTTCAGTACGTTTTATTTAAAATTTGACTTATCAACACTTTACATGCTGCATCATGAAATGTTAGAGAAGATAACTCTACTCATGCAAGCGATGCATCACATGGTATAAGCCTCTATGCTGCTTTCCACTCAAGTGGATCTCAAAGCAGCTTACTAACAGTAACAGTAACAGTAACAGTAACAGTAACAGTAACAGTAAGCTGCAGGCATTATTGAATGAGCCTCAGTATTTCTTTCAGCATGCCCCAAAATATTAAAACAAACAAACAGGTCACAGTTGAAGACTCTGCATATAGAAGATGCTTCTATATGTATTGTAACAAGTAAAAACTGTTTTTTTAAATATACAAATGGTGGCCCTTTTACCTTAGGGCATTTGAACAGGCTTAACTGCATCCCTATTACTGTGTTACTTAAATGATAATTAAATATCAGTCAAAATACGTCATCCTGTGGACTAAAACTTTCTGAGTTCTGTGATTCTTCCGCATTGATTAATGAATTAATTCAAATAAATATTTGAATTTGATTCAACAAAGTTGAGAATCGTTAGAACAAAACTGTATGTGCACAATGCTGGTGCAAAATTATTGTTCTGCTTCTGCTTCCCAATAACTGAGCATCCATATTTTATCTTATAATATTTATATGGTGATTTATATTTGAAAAATTCAGAGCGGTGTGGGTGCCTCCATTGTGCAAGCCCTTCTCCAGATGGCCACAAGTGAATGGCTGCAACATCACAAGGTGGGCATCATCTGATGAGCTCAGAAGTGTCTATGCAGGAGATGTTATCTCAGGGTAACCTGGTCTCAAGTTGTTTAGGGCTGTATAAACCAACCAGAAAGTGTTCTCGAAGCTACCACCATGAGTCTGACGAAACTGCAGGAGGCAGTGGAAGACAGGAGTGTCTGGCATGCTCTGGTCCATGGGGTCATGAAGAGTCAGACACAATTAAATGACAACAACAAAACTAACCAGAAGAGCCTTAAGCTTGACTTCAGTGGCATCCAATATAGTTCCTTTAGTAGGGGTGTTGCATACTCTCAGTAGGTTGCTTTACTGAACAACATAGCAACTGCATTCTGTACAAACTGCAGCTTCTGAATTTACCTTAAGGGCAGCCCCACACAGACAGCATTGCAGTAATCCAATCTTCAGGTTGTCACTGCATGGGTTGCTGTGACAAAGCTCTCCCTGTCTACGAGCAATCAAAGCTTGCTTACCAAACCAAAGCTGGGAAAAGCTAATTAGGTATAAGTGCTATGTTTCAGACCTGTATTATAACAACTCAAATGTTTATCCATTTAACCTGGTTCTGAAGGGCTGGATGCAAATATTTGTTGCTCCTACAGATCAGCTGTATTGGGGTGGGGGGCGGGAGTGTGTGTGTACAGTATTTAGGTTGGAAAGAACTGAATAAGCCCCACCCCTCACCACCCCAACCTTCCAGACTCATTCCCATGATTCTTTACCTCTTAAGTCATCATTACGTTCTTCCTATACTCTCTCCCTCACTTTTTCTCCATTGCTTTTGGTCTCCCTTGTATAGTCCTGGCTTCTTAAAGTTTGTTCCCTTGAGTTTTCCAGCTCTATACATTCTACACCCCAGAAAATATGCAATTCATAGCTGTTTTCCACCCATACCTTGCTGCTACTGTTATATCTGGCAAATACAGTACTGTATTCAAAGAATAACTTTGGCGTGGTTTTTTGGGATAGTTTTTGCAGCAATCATTGTGGCAAACAACTTGTAACTTGAGTGTGAAAAATTCCAATACAATAAGTATTTGGAACTGATTGTTGTCTTACAAATCATTCAGAGTCTAGTCCCCTATTAGTGCTGGATGGCAGAACTAAGTAATCCCCATTATCATGAATAGTGGTTAAACACACAAATCCCTCCCCTCCAGAGCCTCAAAGGATTGAAATTCATTTAAAGGAATTGCTTTTGCCATCAGGTTGTGCTTTTTTCTACACTGCTGCTGACCTATGAAAGATGAGGTGGAATAACCTAATTCTGATGGTATAAAGAAGACAAGGGGGTCTGATGCAGCTTCTATATTAGTCAATAGAATGTGAAGTTGTAAGACAGTGATTGTCACTGGGAGTTATTAGACCACTCAACATCATTTAATTCTTCGGAATCAAAATGGATAACACTCTCTCTGGATTATTATTATTTTTAAAAACTTCTCCCCATTGAGAATTACCCCAAGCGGAAAGCCGGGGAGTTGTTTGTCCTCTACTTGATATTACTGCTGCTCAAGTAGTTTTTATAAGTTGTAGACTTCAGATGCTACACTTCAAAGAATCCCAGATGGAACTCTGCCTTGCTGCATGCCAAGAAAAGGAAGTTTTACTTTAGTCCACAATGGATTGATTGGCCTAGTGCAAAAGGTCACCAAACACTACACATGCCTGCTTGGGGCCAAAGCTTAGCAGTGAAATCCTGCCAAGCAGGATTAAGAGATCTATTCTCTATTCAGTATGCATGCATAACTCTCCTTAGCATCAAGGGCAGTTATGCATGCATGTTAAGAGAAGAATAGACCCCTAAGTGTGCAACAGGATCTTGCAATGTGTCAGATAGTTTGTTTGACACAAGGAAATTCTACTGAAGAGTGTTTTTTGTTTTTGTTTTAAAAAAAGGTCCCTAGAAAAGAAAACAAGAAGAAAAAGATGAAAAAAACAAATACTTTTTTCAGTTCAAATGGCACAACAACAACAACAACAACAACAACAACAACTCCTCTGGGCGGCTTCCCACACATATAAAAACATAATAAAACACCAAACAATAAAACATTAAAAACTTCCTGATACATAAAATAATAGGAAAGTCATGCATTCTTCCTGAAATCACTTTTTCCACGTGGCTTCCTAATGCTTTTTATAGTGGGCAAGGCCAATTGGGTTTGTGAATCACTGGCTTTATACGATTCCTTTATTCTCTCAAAGTTCCTGTACATATACGGTATGAGTTACAGGTAGGTAGCCGTGTTGGTCTGCCATAGTCAAAACAAAATAAAATAAAAAATTCCTTCCAGTAGCACCTTAGAGACCAACTAAGTTTGTTCTTGGTATGAGCTTTCGTGTGCATGCACACTTCTTCAGATATATGGTATGAGTTAAAGTGCATCCCAAGCTCTCTCAGGGTAAAGGGGTAGGGGTTGGTGTTGGAGGCTATAAAGGGGCTTCTCAATTGGCTTCCACCATGGGACTCTTGCTGGCAGCACCAAGCGAGAAATCTAGAATTTGAGTTATGCCAGGCTTGAGCTAAAATAGAGAACGTTAAGAAACTTAAGAAAGAACTGTCCCCCATTCTCTTCCCTGACTGTCACAAGTCAGCAGAGTTTGACTTATGTTCTTCCACAGCCCCACTTTAAGATTGCTGTGCCTGATTCACAGCTCTCATGCCCAGATGCAAGGAATTGCTTCCACCGCCCTAGAGAAATTTGACACTATTTTGTCTGAATTGCTGACCTCCATGTCATAACACAAACTATTTTGGATTTGCACTGTACTTTTCACCTAGTGTCAGAATGGGCATATTTGTTATACTTCTCAAGGGCAACATACTCACAGGTGTTGTAGTATGCTGGGGTCCATTTTTGTCAAGTTGCAATGTATGGCAGTGGTGTCTATTTGGATTAAGGGTTAAATTTCAAGTTCACATGATCAAACACATTTTGAGAATTTGGGATGAATTTGGGCTGAGCAGAGTTTGGCAGAAGCTTCAAGCCAATTTGCAGTCCCACCAACCTTTACTGTGTCTTTCCAAAAGAGCTGAAAGTGGGCGGAGTAAGACTAGAGGAGTAAAGCATGAGTAGCATTTTAAGTTGGACACATTAGTGAAGCTTTACTGTATGTGAAACTCTGCACAGTTCCACAGAGCTCTGGCTTTTAATATGCCAGTGTCCTTGAGTGAATCAACTCAGAATTGGGAAGGGCAGTATTTCATATACAGTGGTACCTCTGGTTGTGAACGGGATCCATTCTGGAGCCCCGTTCGCAACATGAGCAACACGTAACATGAAGCGCCGAATCTGTGCATGTGCGCGGCGCGATTTGGCGCTTCTGCACATGCGCGAACCGCCGAACCCAGAAGTAACCTTTTCTGGTACTTCTGGGTTCGGTGCGTTCATATCCTGTGACGAACACAACCCACAACGATCGTATCTAGAGGTATGACTGTATAAAAAAATTCAGAATAACAGGCACCTGTCAAATGCTAATGTGATGAAACATGCATTGCCTTGATGGAGAAATACGATGACTCACAATTTTATTCCAAATTTCTCTCCGCACCCATGTTTCTGCTAAAATGTGTATATTCCCCAAGAACAGCATATTATGAGTCATATATATGTGCAGGGTGCAATCCTAAAGTTGGAGGCTGGGGTGGAGATGGACAGCTCAATAACAAAAACAGTTTAATAACACATCCAACATTGATGGTCTGTGCCAACAGGGTGGAAGTGAAGGCAGAAGAATGCCCTGCATTCCTCCATCCATTTACAACAGGGGTCAGCAAACCTTTTCAGCAGGGGGCCGGTCTGCTGTCCCTCAGACCTTGTGGGGGGCCGGACTATATTTTTTTCTACACTCCACAAATTCCTACGCCCCACAAATAACCCAGAGACGCATTTTAAATAAAAGGACACATTCTATTCATGTAAAAACACGTTGGTTCCCGGACTGTCCGCGGGCCGGATTGAGAAGGCGATTGGGCTGGATCCGGTCCCCGGGCCTTAGTTTGCCTAACCATGATTTACAGGCTTTTAAAAACACCTATTCAAATTGTTTCCCCTCTCAATGGAAACAGCAAACAATAAAACCTTTTTTTGTGTAGGCAACATAGACCTCAATTGGATGTAATAGTAAGCAATTGTTTCTCATTTTGTGCATGGGCTTGTTTCCCCTTCCTCTTCTCCCCTACTACAGTCTCTGCTGGTTTGGATAAAACAGCAAATGGTGAGTAATAGAAAATGTAAGTGGCTGCTTCGTATCTCCCCCACATGGCTGTGCTGGATCAGAAGAGAGAAGCGGAGTGGATGACCCCAAGGCAGCACTAAACTATGGTTTAGTGATATGTCTAAACGCAGCCATAGAATCCCCAAGAGCCAAGCCTATGAGGAAATAGTATAGTTTATACCAGGTGGTCCACTTGTTTCTGGATGTGGGTAGATAATTTTATTTTATTAAAAAAAAACCCTTCCCTTTCTGCACATTAAATAATACTTGAAAGACCTTATGCATATTTTTTTAAAAAAATACTGGCAAATACAAGTTAGATTCTGTAATAGATATAGATAGATAGATAGATAGATAGATAGATAGATAGATAGATAGACAGACAGACAGACAGACAGACAGACAGACAAACAGACATTCCTCAGAATTTCATGCCCACAAATCCTGCTTGTTCGAAATTTATCAAGTCTACTTGAATACTCAAACACTGAAAATGTGAGAGCTTTCAACATAACAGAAATGTAATAGTCGCACATTAGAGTAAGAGTTGTCCTACAATTTTAGCTGCAATGAGACCAACATTCTGCCACATTTGATTGATTTGATTTTTATCCCCCATTAATCCTCATGCATATCATTCTACAAATCTATCATTTTTACTGCTGCTCCATCATTTACTTTTTACAGACATACATTTCTGAAATAAAAACGATACATACATATATTTTTTTAAAAAAAAAAGCAAAAAAAAAATTGCATTTGTGACTGAATCTCATTTTTAAATAGCATTTATTTGGTTATGACTAACCATAGCTTGATGAGGACTACTGTGTATTTCCTATTCTTGTGAGTTTGAAAGTATTTCTCTTCTTCTTCATACATGCTAAACTTAGTTGCGGGGGGGGGGGGGAAACTGGTGTCAGTGTAGCAACCCAACCCCCCTCCCCCCCAAAAAAAACCCAGAGAGGAAATAACTTTCAGACGCATTTATAAAAAATATTTTCTATTCAAAAGCCACACACAAAGCATGATAAAATCAAATAAAGCAGAAGAAAAATATAACCAATTATCCAAAAGCAAAAGAAGCATTTCAGAAGCAACTTTTATTAATTAATGTATTAGAAATTTTGAAAGTGTTGTACAGAAAAAAATACATTAAACCAATAAAAATAATATAAATAGATCATAAAAGTTATTCAGGTGCTATCATAATATCTAATAATAATAATAATAATAATAATAATAATAATAATAATATACAATTCATCTTATTATAAAATCTGTGTGATGTAAAATGGACAATAACATAGTAATACAATCATCATATTATAACATTTGCAATAATACAATAATACAGTCTTCTCAGTAATTGATTGTATGCACAAACCAACCCTGGTGGTCCTAAAATGTTTTCAGAATGTGCTGGTTAAAAGCAAAACCAGTAATCAACTATAGGAAAGCTCTCTCTTTCAAGCAGCTTACTTTTCATCAAACATTGCGAGAAGCGCAAGATCTTGTAAGGCAGGCATGACTGGGCAGGAAGTTTCAAGGAGTTAGTTCACCTACTGAGAAGGTCCTTCTCCCCACCAACCTTGCCTCTGAGAACATCTGCTTAGGAAGCAAACTGCCATTGCCCAAGTTGAGCAAAGTTCTGGGCATGTACATCAGGCTGCCGTTCAGCTGTGATGGGAAATATCATCAGGGACAATAACAACAATCAGACACGCATCTATGAAAAAGCTATGGTTTCTAGAAGTTTTATAATTGGGAAAGCGTGCCATCATTCTTCAATCATTTCGAATTTTTGTTCTTTTATTCTTGTTCATGATTTAAATTATCTTCCCTTTTTTTCCTTTAAAGGCTAAGACAGTTTACCTATCACTGCTGCAAACCCCAAATTCTCACCAAAAAATAAAGTGACGACTTCCCAGTGGGCAATGCTAAAGGTGCCATGTCATGTTCCGGATTTGTAAGAATTTGATATTTTATTGTGGTGGAATCTACACTTTGGAACTCCTTTTCTAATGACATCAGGAAGAAGCCTTCGCTGTACGCTTTTTAGAAACTCCTGAAAAATGTTTTGTTTAAGCAAACCTATCCAGACTTGCCTAATGTTGATGGTCATTTTAAGCTGGTTTTTAGCTCATCGATGATTTAAATTATATTCTGGAATTATTCTTTTAAATCATTTTCACTGATAATTTCATTGGGTCAGGTTTCCTTTTTCCTTTTTTTTGCAAACTACTTTGAGGTTTTATATTTTCGATCAAGTGGTTCCATACGTTTTGTGAAATAATAATAAAAAATAAATAAAATTTTGATGGAAATCTGTTTTAGTTCTGTGTGTCAGGGGGTCTCTGAGTGCTGGACCGTAGCACTACAATTCTAACCACATCTACTTGGAATTAGACTTATTTGGGTGTGAGACCCATCAACTTAGTTTGGTATGGTATGGCAGCAATGTGGTAAAATGCAATCGGGAGTAACAAATGTTCTCATACCAAGAGTTTGAGAGTTAGGCGATGGACTGTCCTCTCTATCAAGTGAGGCCTAAACAAAAACATTTTTAGGAGGCAACCAAAAGAGCACAGTGAAGCTGCTTTCCTGACGTCAAGAGGCAGGGAGTTCCAAAGTGCTGTCACCCTGAAAGATCATAGAATTGTAGAGTTGGAAGGGGCCCTGAGGGTCATCACCAATTTCTTACCAATGTGGAATGAGTATTACACGGCACGTGTAACAGTACCAATTCCACAGATCAAAGCAGTGGAGTAGGCATATGTGGGGATAAGGCGGTATCGCTATTAAATAGGTCCCATGCTGCTAAGAGCTTTATATATTAATAATAACACCTTGAATTGGGTGCAGGACCAAATATGGACAATCAGTGCTGATATCTGAGCAGAGCTGTTCTATGCTGACAGGGTCTTTATGCACTAACTGTTCCTTCCAGATCAAGTGGAAGGGAAGCCCCACATAGAGCGCATTGCAGTAATCTAGTCTTGAAGTAACCAATGCACGAAATACTGTGGCCAAGGAATGGCTGTAGCTGTTTTACCAGCTGGAACTAGCCACATGGTAAAATTGCAGACAAAGACCGTGACCCTCAAAATACTTATTCTAGAATAGTACTGGTGACTTCTACTCAAAACTTTAAGCAAACCTTGTTCATGTGTAACCTTTGCCATATGGCTCCAGCTACTGCTTGATTATTTTTAAATGCGCAAAAATAGCATTAGAGATCACCCCTCCTGCAATAGCTCTTAACAAATGGATCCTAGCTGGAAAGTCACTATCCTATTACTCACCCCCTAGGGTCTATGGAGTCAGTATGCAGTACTTACCTATGGAATTATGTCACAAAGTGCCACGCTCCTTCTTGTCTTATCCTGTGACACGTCCTGTCACCCTTTCCCAAACTGCATAACACAGTGATTCAGACTGCAAAGGAAGTCGGGGGTTTCTTCATGTACGTGGGGGGAAAGTAACAGTGACATAGGCCCTGAAACAAGTGATGAGAAATATCTGGAGAAATCCAGAATGATCATAATTGTAGCTGAAGAAGTCCCCTGCTTTTTCTTTCCTTCTCTCTCTCTCTCTCTCTCTCTCTCTCTCTCTCTCTCTCTCTCTCTGTTTCTCACGCAAAGCAAACATTTGGTGCTTGAGTTACTGAACATCTTTGAAGGGCCCATGAAGTGTGAGAATTTCTGAAGGGAATCTTTCCATCCAAGTGACTGAGAACATTCCAACTGTGGGGGGTGTCCTAGCCCTTCTTCTCTCACCACCTGCTTCTTGGGATTATTTTTGTTTGTTTGGGCTTTTTTGAACAAAAAGTAAAAACTGCACAAAAATACAACTTTATCGGAGGCTTCAATTTTGGTAACAAATCTTGCCGACCTTTCCCAGTCCTTGCAGAGTGAAGATTGTAGGTTTCTGGGCTGCAGTGAACTGCTGTTCCATCCTTTTCTCTAATTTTCAAATTAAGCAATAACAACACCTAATTATGCCTATTAATTATACTTTCCTCACTCTCTACTGACTCTGATAATTATTTTTGTGTTTTTTTTTTAAATAACTATCCTTGCACTTATGTCATAAAATTTTCTGCCTTTTTCCCTTTTATAATATTTGTATTCAAGACAAACAACAGGAGGTTGAAATCAGGCCATTTAAAAGAAACATCTGCTGACATTTATTCATATGCTACATGTTCCACTTTCATCATTGAATGTAATGATAAACACACATTCCAGTCAATAATGGCAGTTCCCAGCCAAGCTTTACAAATGGTCTCTTTAACACCTAAATTGACAGCTCGGGAGAATTTCAGATAGAAGCTAAATATGGTACTTTTGGACACTCTTTGCCTAAGTCTAGAATGACTGGGAAGCATTAATGAGAATGTGCATTGTATACTGGCAGAAACTTGACATGCATGGGTAAAATGTTCCAGAATTTACTGTTTTATAAAGTGGGGCGGGGGACAGAAAAAAAATTGCACTCCAACACTGTATTTGGGAGCAGGAGAGGGGGAATAGAGTGCAGTATTCTGATTAAGGAAACATATGGTATTCTCTTTAAGCACAAAGTCTCTGTATATATTAAAGTAAAAACCTGACATCTTATTTAAATTTCCAAAACAAATGTTGCTCTTGGATAAAGTCACATTACTTTTCATTGGCTCCTTAAATTGTAATATACTATTGCTGTTATGTAAGCACTAGGGTAACAAAGAAAAACAATTTCTTACCTGTATCAGGTTTTGGTATCTCTTTCCTATGGAATATATAGCTAGATAGTGCACTATTTTAAAATGAATAGCTCTTGCAGTGGGCATAAGATTTAACCATATCCTCGTTTGACCTCTTTAAAGTGTCTCATTCCCCCCGATACTGCAAACAATGATTTATCTGATTTTTTAAATATATATCCTTTTACATTTTAGTACAGGTTGCTTAACCTTCTTATAACTGAATTTTAAAATAATTTCAGGTCATGCAGAAAAATCACCAAACTGCTTCATGCTTGAATAGTTTTTCCTTTAAAAATTCTGGTGAAGTTCAAAGCAGGTCATTCGCTACATAACGAGTAAAAAAAAACCACACAAAAAACCTTACCCCTGCATGTTTAAAAATAATGAATATAAAAAAGTAATTTTAGGATCACAAAGTTATTTTGCATCGCATAACAAAAATTGTCAGCTGAGGAAGACATATTACAGACCTGAAGCCCTTGGATTTAGAAAATTACTGAAATAATTAACGCTGAAGTTATTACTTGAAATGAATTTTAAATGGATGATAAATAGCAACACAAGAGTTTCATTTTCTAATATTTTTTATCTTTCTTGAGAATCTCTTTGCTAATGAACAAGAAGCTATCGATCATGATAATGATTACGGACGTACTATGACATATATTCTTGATAAATAACATAAATACCAATTAGAGTCCTCTAGTCCCTTTACACATATTAAAGTTGTTAAAAAATTATCTTCAAGATCCCTGCGAATCAGAATGGTCAACATGTATTCAGTGATAGACTACCGGTACTCTAGAAGTTCTACAAGAGTGTGACACTTGCAGCCCAACAAACTTGCAGCCGAAATAATGGAACTTACTTCGAGGTGAATATGTATAGGGTAGGAGGTGGGTTAGGATTGCAGTTTTAGTGACCAAATCCTCAATCCAGATGAATATTAAGACGATTTATTGCACTGTTCAAATCAATTATATTTAATCCTGCCACTCAAATTTGACAGTAAGAGAATGCGAACTGAAGACTGAAATCCCTTCAGTTCAGGCATGTTGGGTGTTTATTCTCCGTGTTAAAGTGAAGTGCAGCATCTAGAAGTTTTTCCTCCCTACCGGATCACAAAATTAGAAAATTCCATATGAGACAGCAGCAGAAATGTTACCCTATGCTTGGAAAGAGAAGTAACATACAATATTAAATTTCAAGCACAATATGCACCTTGACTGAATGTGTAAAGGGGGGGGGTGTCAAAACTGTAGTGCTGCCCATATCCTCTATCATTCACCATTGCTTCTGAACACAGCCTCCACATACAAACCATGCAGGCACTTTAAAGAAATTATGGTGAACGTGTGGCGTTTGAACCTGGGCCAGTGGATGCAATCCAGATTCATCCATAGCCATGCTTAGTCACCATGCAAATAGTGTCCAAACAGAATATACTGCTTCAAAATTGCAACAGTCTGGCAAAAGTTCATGTGATTCTCAGAATGTGCTGAATGAGCCATGTTCTCACTCCCGGAAGGATGAGCAAGATCCTAGACATAGAAGAACAGAAATGTGGCAAACACACGTATGTTCTGGTAGCCTTTAAACATGTTTTGTGAGGTGCTGAGGTCTGGATGCATTATGCAAGAAGACATTGGACTGTCTCCAGTGATTGCTTTGTGCAAGTATTTCTGTTTCCTCAGGATGAGACACCTGATTTCACCAATCTCCCTGGCCTTCTACAACTCTCTGAAATATGCCCCTCTCTTTCAGAAGGTCCCCCAAACCTCAAGACGAGCTTTTGCACCCACCTGTTGAGGTCCTCAAGCAGTTGCCTCTGTTGACAACCACAATTCAAGGTATTTTCACCTATAGCGGGGAAGGATACTGTCCCCGCCAAGGTATGGCTTAGCTGCCATTGCATTTCATGCTAATCAGAACAGCCCAGGCATACACGGTGCTTATATAGATCATAAAATGAGAATCGTTAGTTCTGGGTTTGCTGCCATCTGCAAAGGAGGCATCCGATTCTAGGAAACCGTAGTCCACCCTCATGTTCAGGCTCCTGATCAGTTGCTGCCATCTGCTGAGCTGCCCACAGCTGTCCCCAGCTTCTGCTGAAGCTCTCTGCTCCACCAGAAGGTCAAGGGGAGAAGCTGGCATGCCATTTCCCCCTGCTGAAGTGGCTGAAGTTGAGGTACAACCCCAGTTCCTACCATAGAGAATTTTTCAGCAATCTGTTTGGAAGATTACCAGCACATAGGTCGAACTGGCTAGAATATTCCTGTTGAGGAATGACAGAAGCTGGCAAAACAACTGGAGCTAGTAAAGGGTGCTCCTGGTCACAGAGCCAATTTGTTCATCCAGTGTTACAGTCATAGATCTAAGGGCATCCTCATGGATGATTAAATGATGTTGTGAGTCATAAGTCACAGCAAGGGTAAATAAATATGGTATGTGTATAGTGTATATGCAGATGTGAATATTGCCAAGGCTCCTTATTTAAAACAATCCCCCTTCATACTCTGAACATTGGAACAAGAGAAGAGCCTTGTGGGATCAGGCCATAGTCCCATGTAGTCCATCATCCTGTTATCACCATGGCCAACCAGGTGCCTATGGGAAGTCCACCAGCAAGACCTGAGTGCAATATCAACTCTTGCTACTTGTGATTCCTAGCAACTTGTATCCAAAGGCATACAGCCCCCAACAGTGGAAAAAGCAAATAGCCACCATGTTTAGCAGCCGTTGATAACCTTACCCTCCATAAATTTGCCTAAGGCTCTTTTAAAGTCATCCAAATTTATGGATACAGGTAGGTAGCCGTGTTGGTCTGCCATAGTCAAAACAAAATAAAAAAATAAAAAATAAATCTTTCCAGTAGCACCTTAGAGACCAACGTATCTGAAGAAGTGTGCAAGTTTATGGACTTCATTACCTCTTCTGGGAGCAAATAGCATTGTGTAAAGTGTTTTGTTTTGCCTGCCCTGAATCTTCCAACATTTATTGAATGGCTCCAGGTGCAATTATTATTATGAGAGAGAGAGAGAGAGAGAGAGAGAGAGAGAGAGAGCGCAAAACCTCTCCCTGTCCACTTGGTCCAAACCATGCGTAATCTTATGTACCCCTGTCATATCCGCTTCAACTAATAACCTCCCTACTTGTATCATAATGATCCCTTGCTCATTCTGATTGGCCTTTTTGAACTTTCTCAATATCCTTTTTGTGAGGACACCGTATTCCAAGTGTGGTCTCACCATAGATTTGTGTAACAGCATTATGATATTGGCAATTTTATTTTCAATTCCCTTCCCAATGATCCTTAACATGGATCTTTTTTCATAGCAGCCTCACATTGGGTCAACATCTTCATCAAGCTACCCACTATGACCTGTTCCCATGCACGTGCTCATAACTCCAGAGTTTACTGGCTAGAGGAACACAAGGGTATGCAAGGACTGTGATTACAGCCAGAGGAGCTTTCTTCAATGCCACAACCTGCCATTAGTGTGGAAAGGAAAACCTCACACTCTCTTATAACAGTGGCAAGGGCAGACAATCAGCTACAATTTCATGCTTAAAAATGTCAGATCAAACAGCAACTATGAATGGTAAGTTCAGAAAGGCCCTTAGTAAATACACACATTCAGGTGGGTGTGCAAAGGTTAGGGGATGAGCTTGCCAGCACAATACCACCCTGGGCATGTATAGGACACATAATCATCATTGTGTTTTTTAAAATTTTGTTTACAAAATGTATAAAGGACTTGATCAAAAAGCTCTCCAGGTGGTGTATTGTGTACTGTGAAACACATTCCCTTAAAGCAAAAGGTGATCTGTAAATATTTGAAAAAATAAATAAATAAAAATAATATTCTGAAACAGCATGCTCTTTCTTTAAACCCAGCACATAAACTGTGGAATTTGCTACTACAAATGGCCACCAATTGGGAAGGCTTTAAAATTCATGGAGGAGAAGTCTATGAACAGCTACTAATAGCCTTCTAGTACTGTAGACCGTAGGGACGTGGGTGGTGCTGTGGTCTAAACCACTGAGCCTAGGGCTTGCCGGTCAGAAGGTCAGCAGTTCAAATCCCCATGACAGGGTGAGCTCCCGTTGTTCGGTTCCAGCTCCGACCCACCTAGCAGTTCGAAAGCATGTCAAAGTGCAAGTAGATAAATAGGTACCACTCCAGTGGGAAGGTAAACTGCGTTTCTGTGCACTCCTCTGGTTTTGCCAGAAGCGGCTTAGTTGTGCTGGCCACATGACCCAGAAGCTGTTTGCAGACAAATGCCGGCTCCCTTGGCCTATAGAACAAGATGAGCGCCACAACCCCAGAGTCGTCCACGACTGGACCTAATGGCCAGGGGTACCTTTACCTTTGCCTTTAATGTAGACCATATGCCTCTGAATACCAGTTGCTGAAAATCACAAGGGGGAAAGTGCTGTTGTGTTTGTGTCCTGCTGGTGGACTTCGCATAGGTATTTGGTTGGTCACTGTGAGAACTGGATGCTAGGTTAGATGTGTTTTTTTGTCTAATTCAGCAGGGCTTTTCTTACGTTTTTAATGTGTGGTCAGAAGATGAGAGATCAAGCTATTTCCCAGTGGTATGACTTGCAATGGTGTCTGATATTGTTGCAACTCCATCACCTTCTCCATTGCAATCCTAGCCCAGACCAGGAGAGAGTTATGAGACGTGAGTTCACAGATGATAAGGGATGAATGGTGGTGATGCCAATAGCTGCAACACAGGATACCTTCTTTCTAGAATGCTACCTTCCACATCTCCTAGCCAGAGTGTAAAGTATTTGTATGCAGGGTCTGTCATGGTTGCCTGAAGCCACTTTATGGCCCAGTGAGGATGATCATAAGCCAAGATGGGAGCCAGCTTTCTGCCCAGGTTCACACCTCCTTTGCTCCTCTCTTTGTGGCACGAATACTCAGATCTGACTTCCCCATTTCATCCTAACTGGGTCCCTGGTTTGACTGCTTGCGCTGTGAAGGATATGGAGAAAAGCCTTATTAAGCCAAACATAGCCATTGTGTCTGGCTTCAATGAGCCCTGAATCTAGGATTTCTAGCCACTATATTGCACCCACTCCTAACAAACCATAGGCCTCACACCAGTTAAAAACTGTTACCTCCCCCTGCTGACAGTTGATGGATGGGCTTTGACATATTTTGTTTGCTTAAATGTAACGCAATTGAATGAGGTTGCAGAGGCAGATAGGTAGGAGCCGCCAGCCTTATGCAGACAATTAACAAAAACATGTTCCATAATAGTCAGCTGGTGGTCTGTTTTGATTTTTGTGTTGTTCTTATTGTGTTTTAATTGTTGTAAACTGCTTGGATGAATAAAAATGTTAAAGCTGTAGGAGGAATAGAAATGGGTACAAAAGGGAACTTCAGACCTGCCTTCAGCAGTGGCTGGCATGGTGGGGCAGTGTCACCCCTCTGAACTATAGTTGATCATGTGTCAAGAGCTGGAGTCAGGGCTGGGTCAGCATTAAAACACCTGGTATCAGTGAAGTTAACTCTTTATTCAAAGAAACCAAGACAGCTCAGGCCTAGTGATCATAGCAACTTCCCCAGTAGGTCTTGCCCCAGTGAGGCAGTCCCCAAACTTCCCACCGCTCTCTAGGAATCCTCTCACAAGTCATTCCCCAGCAACCCAAGGCTCCTTAGTTTTGTTTCTCTTTGCTCCACCCTCTTCATTCCCCTCCATGTTTTGTGAGACCAGTGGGAAGGGGAGCTGGTCACAGCAGGAGGGGGAGATTCCTTGGCTTCTTGAGCAGCCTGACTCATCTCTGTCTCTTGGCCCCCCTTCTCTCCAGCTTCCGCTTCTGCCACTTATTCTGGACTGCTCTCTGTCATGGCTTTTTCCTGCTCACTAAACCCTGTTATCTCTTCAGCTTCCAACACATCCTCTTCCCACCTCCTCCCTCTGACCACTTGTTGTCACCCCACCACTAATCTGAGCCTTCTTCTCCCTTGGGTTCCCTTGGGGGTTCCCCAGCTGGTTCCTCCCACCAGTCATCTGCATCAAGCCAGTACATGTCAACCCATCACTGCTGCTTACCACAGGGCTGTTTTAGGGAGATCGGCCGCCGTGGCGTGGTGATCCCTCTGGCACCCCCGGCGTGCTGCCTCTCCACCGTCTCTCTCCCAGGAGGGGGGTGGGCGAGCGGGGGATGAGGGGCATGGTGCTGGAGCGGCGCAGGGCTCTGCACATCCTTCCAGTGCTCATGGGACGGGAGGCGAGGGCGACCGGCTCGCAGCCAAAGCCCGGGACTGGCATGGGCGGCAGTGGCTGTGCCGCCGCCACGCAAGCGCCCGGCCGACAGCCCGCCCGTGAGGGCGGGTTGGGGAGGGGGGCACCTGGTATGCCACCTTGGCGCGGCGCGCCACTAGCCCCTATGGATGAGACGGCCCTGGCTTACCAGGGGGAGTGGGAGGGTGGTGGCAAGGTTCATGAGGTGAAAACATGCCAGTGGCAGCATTAGATTGGCTCCACAAATGTGTTTGCACCACATCAGTCTCACCACACCACTTTCTGCCACTCCCCCTCTACCTCTTGGTAAGCAGCACCTACATGGTCAACTAGTCACATGAGCACCACAACCCCACCACACTGTCTGCTATTGCTTGCTCCAACATCAATCCTTTTGGCAACAACCACCTGATGGAATTTCACCGTGGAAAACCATGCACAACATACAGTTGTTGCGGAAAGGATTAGTGATGTCCAGGGTAGGGCTAACATTGTGGCTGTGCTCCTTCATTGACACAGCAAGGCCTTCACATGGGTAACGCATGGCGAGACCTATGGGGTGATCACACCACAGTTTGTTAAAACAAACCAGGATCAAACAGTGGTTCGATATCCTGCCTTGATAGTGTCAGTACCACCTGAAATATAGTGCTGAAAAAGTCGAGTCCTGCTTATTTTACATTTCCGGGGGAAATGGCTGGAAAGGTTGGTTCTACAACTGTTCCATTCATTCATTTAGAACATTTGTTCTCCACACTTCATCCAAAACATTTCCCAGAGCGGCTTACATAAAATTGAAATAAGACCGTTCCAACCTGCAGCAGAGGTGGATTTAGAGAAGTGTGGCTGGTTCAGTCGCACTGGGTGCAGAGACCCAGGGTGCTGCTGGGGGTGCTGCAACTATGATGTAGAATGGAAAGAGAGAGGCGAGGGGACACCAAATTTTGGTGTCACATGGGGTGCTGCTGAAATTTGAGACCCCAAGATCCACAACTGCCCAAAGACTTACAATATAAAGTATTTTTATGCTAGAGGGGCGGGGGGGGGGGGGGAGAGAGAGAATTAGCCTGTAAAGTAGTTGCCTCAAAGACTTTAAATAAATAAATAAATAAATAAATAAATAAATAAATAAATAAATAGGTTTTGCTTTCTATCATCTATTATCCATTTGTTCCTGTGATTCAATAAGGCAGAAACAGAGGTCTGTCAAAGCCTAAGCATTTGGCAAGGAACTTCCCTTCCAAGGTTTGTGCTGGAAAGGGAGCAAAGATGCATTCTATACGACTTTGTTTGCAATTACGAGCTCTTTGGAAATCTTAAAGATGGTGCTGTAGCTGAAGCAACCTTACAAAACTGAAGAAAGACCATTTCCTTTCCAGCCAACTGCTTCTCTGTCATTGGGAAATAATCAGTTGGACGTAACTCCCAGAGAATATTTTATGACTTCCAAATGGAGACAATTTACAGTGCTCTCTGGAAAGTCAGTGTTCTTTGAAGATGTCTTTAATTTAGTTGTTGCTAATTTATTCACACTAATACTGGGGGGAAATTCATAACAAAAAAAAACTGTGCATATCTCTGTGTTTTAGCTGGCATGTGGCTCTACACAGATGGTTTGGGGCTTACTTTGCTGCAAAACAGATGGGCCTCCACTGTCCCTTACCAATCAAAAGAGTACATGAAAATATTGTAATCTCTTCACCTTCTTCATGTCCTCCAATTCACGTTATTAAAATTCCTGGAAATCTGAGTATCACTTCCTGTGGATACTGAATGAATAATAATATAGGCTATCCCTATGTTTTAGTCAAATTGCAGTGTGGATATGCTGCTGCATGAATTTTTGATGCTTTTTCTGTTGTATATGATCATTTTGTGCAAATGGCTAGACCAGTATAATTTATTATTAAATGTAATTTCCATGAGATCCCTTCCTCTTGCTTAGCATCATCTAGTCTAACCTCCTGCAATGCAGGAATCACAGCATCCATGACACATGGCCTTCCAAACTCTGCTTGAAAACCTCCAATGAAGGAGAGTACCCACCATTTTCCGAGGGAGTCCATTCCACTGCCAAACAGCCCTTAATGTCAGAAAGTTCTTCAGCATCTCCTTTCTTGCAATTGGAATCCATTGGTTTGGGTCCTATACTCTGGAGCAGGAGAAAACAAGTTTGCTTCTATATGACAACCACAGTCTTCAGACCTCTTATTGAGATGGAGATAAGAAACCAACAAGGATCCAGGTTGTATTGCCATGTATCCAATCATAGATTCAAGATTTTATGAGCTGAATTATATGGAGCTAATCCCTGTGTAACTCTATTCAGACATTATACCCAAGCAGATATATATAAATATAAGATGGGAGCATGGGGGTGACACACACACACTGCCCCCCCATCCACCGCTGCACTTATGAAGGGCATTTTCCTGTGTGTAAATACACACAGATGTCTCCACATTGTTGGGAACCCTGCATTAATAAGGTTTCCTGATTGCAACGATGCTTCTAAACACATTTACCCAAGCACGCTAAGAACTCCCCTTCAGACCTTCAAAATAATAGTGGAACTGAGCTCACACATTGTGCCCAGCATACATCACCCTGTGTTTTCTCCTCATGTTTGTTTAATGCCTGAACTGGGATCGCACCCTATCCCATTGTGCAGTTACACAAAACTCAACACAACAGTAGCTTCAGTAAACCCAAGCATACAGAAATATTTGCCCGAAACTAAGGAAATCAGCCCTGAGTGCTCACTGGAAGGACAGATCCTGAAGCTGAGGCTCCAATACATTGGCCACCTCATGAGAAGAGAAGACTCCCTGGAAAAGACCCTGATGTTGGGAAAGATGGAGGGCACAAGGAGATGGGGACGACAGAGGACGAGATGGTTGGACAATGTTCTCGAAGCGACTAGCATGAGATTGGCCAAACTGCAGGAGGCAGTGGAAGATAGGAGTGCCTGGCGTGCTCTGGTCCATGGGGTGACGAAGAGTCGGATACGACTAAACGACTAAACAACAACAACTGAAATGTGACTCTTGCTTTGGCAGATAGAGAGCCCAGCAGCAAAGTCTGAAACTGGCACTCAGGTGTAGGAATACATTTTCAGGTGCTCCTGCACCTTGCCGCAGTACAGTAACCTTCCGTGCTATGCACAGAAGGCAAAGAGATCCAGCAGAGGTTTGCTGCCTGGATCCCTCCACGCCTGTAACAAAGCGCGCCAAAATAGCCTTTAGTAACAGTCGGGAAGCAGTTTCCTGCCTGGAAACTCAGCCAAATACAGTGTTGTGATTGGTTAATGATAATGTTATGACGTTGTTCAGTTTACTAATAAATGGCCCCTGCTCTCTGTAGCGGTGTGTAGAGTGCGTGAGACAAGCAAGAGAGAACAACCGTGCGAGACAAGCAAGAGAGAAAGAAAGCGAAAGAGAAACCAAGCCGCACAGAGTAGTAGTTGGGAGAGCGCAACTCCACCATTGACTGCAGTCTCTTATTTATTTTATTTCTTTATTTTAATTCGGCCGCCTTCTTATTTTTGGCCGCACCTTTTTGCTCTGCCTATCTTTTCTTTTCCAGAACCTTCAGAAACCTTTAGAAACCTTCGGAACTCCAAACAACAATCTCACGACCTTCAGTTTCATAACCAGCGGACCCATTCACAGCCAGTGGGGGCAGGCACTCCGGGAATTACTGGCTGTCCCAGATGTTGGTTATCCCCACACTCAGGAATTGAACATATAGAGTGTAGCATGCCTGACAACTTGATGCAACAAACCTTGGCTTCACCCATTTCCAGTGCCTCAACTCCCCCACCCACTTTTCTTGACAGTGAAATCTCTTTCAGTTACACAAAATAAAGATAGTCATTTCAGAGCACTGCATTAAGGAGGTAATACATCAGTGATAATGTTTCATGAATTACACCAGTATACCATTTGTATTTTTGCTTTGAAAATTGCCATCTTAGTGCCTTTTAACTTGGCTAATGATATTCATTTTTATGATACACTAGCCTTGGGTAGGAATGAATTACATTCTGCTGCAACTAATATTGAAGAAAGGGGGACAAGTCTGAAGAGTTCATTTTATGGTTACATTGTTTAGTTGAATGCACAGAGCACTTTCTTTGTTTTGATAGTTCACAAAAAAATTACGTGGTGCATATTGGGAGACACACATATTTATTATCTCTCTATCCATGGCATCTTATTTATGCAAAATAGAAAGGAAATTTCCAAAATGTTTTGCAAATTGTACACAACCCAGATTTTCCCCACTGACAATTATACACAATCATAATTGTCTCTTATAGGATTATTTCCATCTATGGTAGATCGGTGTTAAAAATGAAGAAAACTGGCAGCAAAGCACCATCTTCCTTCATATGATATGAACATTTATATATGACATTTCTAATTGTGCTTTTCTAAGAGGAACATCTGTTTTTAGAGTGCTATTTGAACTGTTAAAATATAGAAGAGGGTGGAATGCCAATGAAACAATACTGTTACCATCTCAGGAGATAGCCTGGTGAATAAAAGTACGTATTTTCAGATTTTCTGGAAATAATCTTTGCACTGGATGCCATTTCACCACATTCTTCCACTGAAGTCCTTAACAGAAACGAATCATCAACCTAAAGTTTTCAGATGTGGTGTTACAGGGAAGGAATGGAGAACTCCATGTGGAGATAAGTTCTGAGCCAGAGCTCATGGATGCGCTAAAAACGAAGCAGTATAATTGGGAAAAGAGGGTGAAGGGCAGGTTATAAAAGTTGCAAATGAATGAATCAATCAAATAACTAAGGCAGGGAAGGAAGCTTACGGGCTTGACTCAGTTACAGGTAGGTAGCTGAGTTGGTCTGCCGTAGTCGAAATAAAATAAAAGATAGAAAAATTCCTTCCAGTAGCACCTTAGAGAGCAACTAAGTTTGTTATTGGTATGAGCTTTCGTTTGCATGCACACAAAAACTCATACCAATAACAAACTTAGTTGGTCTCTAAGGTGCTACTGGAAGGAATTTTTCTATTTTTTATTTTGTTTCGGGCTTGATTCAGGTATAACTGGTGAGTTGGGATAGCAGTCCTTATCTGACCTCCCAGCACCAGTGTCACTGTGGTTAACCCAGAGCAGGAGGCGATGTGGTGCTTGTCAATGTACAGGTGCCCCAGCAGAGCCAATCTGCACCATGCTGGCCCTCCAGCCACCATATCCTCCTACCAGCCACTCATGGTAGTTGCACAGAACGAGCAACTCCCCTATGAGGAAAGGTTGCAGCGCATAGGACATTTTAGTTAACAGAGAAGGTGAGTAAATGGTGGCATGATAGAAGTTTATAAAATTAAGCATGGCTTGGGGAAAGTGGATGGAGAACAGCCCACCTCAGGCATGTGGTGCCCAATAGGTTACACAGAAAGGAATGTGGCCCTCTCATTGCAAAAAAAAAAAAAAAAAACCCTTCCTTGTATCCTACCTTAATTCCAGGAAGAGTCTTTCAGGGAGAAAATGAAAAACTGCAGGACCCAGCAGAATTACATGGGGAAACACTAGCTTTTCTAAGCCCTCAGATCACTTTGCTTTAATCGGGTGAAAAGAAGGCCAGCACCATCACCTCTATGAGTTCCTACACAGCCATTGTGTCTGAGTGTGCTTTGTGGTCCAATCAGTGCATACTTTTAAGTTTGCTTGTGTAAAATCCCGTGTCAAAATTCAGTTCTCTGATACTTCATAAATTAGGGACATACAAGTGATCAAGTTATATTTTAACTGCTGTGTTTGTGTGGTTGATATTTTTGCCATTACACTTTTTTACAAAACAAAAACAAAAAACAAACAAACCCAACTCTAGCTTGAGTTTACATGTGAGTATACTTTACACTGTGATTCACAGTAACATAAGGCAAAGCATTCTGAATGTTTTGGGGAATAAGCACAATTACCATATATATGCAGTTGTTAGAACCTATTTGAACAAATTGAAAATTGCAAAGTGAAATCTCACGGTTCAAAATCCAACTACTCTTAAAGTAAATCGTCATACAATTTCACAACCGTCACACCTCATAATGCCAGTAAACTATTTAAATATTTCACTTGTGAATGGTTATCAAAGGGGTGGGGTTTATTTGTGGTTTTTTTTTGGTACTAATAACAAAAAAGAGTTTCTACAACACACTTTCAGAATTCTTTCTCAGCAAGAAAGTGTACCTAATCCTTTTTCATCCTTTAAGAGTGCCTACGCACTAATCTCAAGGGACAAATTTAATACTTTGTAACAAAGGAAATATATCCCTTTCAGTTTGAATACAGGAATTGTTAGGACACCACGTGAGGTATGAATAACATTATAATGCATCCATTTACTTAGAGAAGGAAAAAAGGAGGCTCTGGTTGCAACCCGAAGATTAGACCTTTTTCCGTGGGTTAAATTTTTTGACCCATGCCATATCCCAAGACACCTTTGTTACTCTTATATTTGGGTCCTCTACCTCTTGTGAAGTAAACACTGAGCAAATGTAGGTAAACAGTTTGTTTTAGCTGGACATAGTAAAGCTGCTTTAATTGAGTTTTGGTGATAGATGGAAGCCAAATGGTTATAAACATCTTTGGCAAAGTAAAATAATAATTGTCCTGAATCATAGTGGCCTGTATAAAGGTATCTATTTCTTTCAGATTTTACAACTAAGTGAAAAATAAAAAGAAGAAAAATTGTTGCAAGTTAAAAACCATTACCAATACTAAAACAACACCAAGAAGTATATATACTAATTCAAACTCAGGATTCAGCATGGATATTGCTCAAAATATACACCCTGAACTCTTGAAAGGCACACACAAGTTGGGCATTCTCATGTAATACAATCTGTAGCAAGTTATCTCAGAAGTAATATCACCCAGGTAAATTTGTACCTCAGAGTAGGTCCTATTGAACTCAGTAGTGCAGCTTTCTGAGTAGACATGTATAGAATTGCATTATTCCTATTTATTCAGTTTATTTAATATTTTAACCCACCATTCAAAATACGTGTTCCAACAGAAGCTTACATTTAAAACAATTAAAAACTATGAGTTGCAGCCAATGAAGTTTTACTCAGAGAAGACTCATTAAAATGAACGAGCCTGACTTAGTCATGTTTATTCATTACAGTGGATCTACTCTGAGTAACAGTTGTTACCACCCAATGAAACTGTATTTGATGCCCTGTTTGTTTTCTGCGCAAAGCCATGAAACATTTGTAACAGTGAAAAATGGTTTGGGCTGAAGGATCCCCAGCTCAGACCTTGCATCACCAATGAAACCTGCCAGATGTTTATAAGCAGGCTGCTAATTCTCATGCAATACCCACATGTTACACTGAACATACCGTATTTTTTGCTCCATAAGACACACTTTTTTCCTCCTAAAAAGTAAGGGGAAATACCTGTGCGTCTTATGGAGCGAATGGTGGTCCCTGGAGCCAATTGCCCAGGAGCCAAAAGCAGATTGTGCTTTTTATTTTACAAAGAGAAAAGGGAGTGTTGAAAGGACCCTGTTCAGCAGCTGATCAGAAATAGATCGGGAGAGAGATAAGAGTCCCGGCTCCCTTTCAGCCCCGCCCTCCTTTGTTGAATGTGCTGCAGAGGGAGGTTGTTTGTTTCCCCAGGACATGTGACTGGCTGATTAGATTATCTGTCTGGAAACAGTAGAAATGGCTCCTTTTCCTTAAGATTTTTCAGAAATGTGAGTTAAACCCCATAAAAATGGGGCTTTTCCTCTTTGTGTTTCCCCCTTTGCAAAAGGAGCTTTGCTTTTCCCCCTTTGCAAAAAAAGCTGCAAAACCTTTAGCTGATCCTCAAAAAAACAAAAAAAAAACAAACAAACAAACCAGGGCTTTTCCCTTTGCAAAAAAGCTGCAAAGCCTTTAGCTGATCCTAAAAAAAGACCTTTTGCCTTTGCAAAAACAGCTGCAAAACTTTCAGCTGATCCTCAAAAAAGCCAGGGCTTTTCCCTTTGCAAAAAAGCTGCAAAACTTTTAGCTGATCCTCAAAACAACAACAACAAACAAACAGGGCTTTTAGAGGAGGAAAACCAGAAAAATGTTTTTTTTCCTTGGTTTCCTCCTCTAAAAATGAGGTGCGCCCTATGGTCCAGTGCGTCCTATGGAGCGAAAAATACGGTACATACAAAGTGTCTCAACACATTTACAAGTCTTTGTGTGAATGTGTATGTACAGCTTAGCTATTGTGCACCCAGGTACACAGATTGAAAACTCATGGAATGTAACATCTGAACAGCACCCCTATTCTAGCAGCCCTTTAGAGGACTCACCTAAAAAACAATACAGATATAATATGTATGAAGAGGTTTGGACACTTTAAAAATAAATGTTATATGCAAACATTATCATTTTTCAGAGCTGCTGACTAATTCAGCTGGGTTTCGGGTGTCTGTACCTGCACAGATTTTTAGCACTGCTGAATTTCATTTGTGGACGTTGTGCTATTCGTATCTGTATTTTACTCATTTTAACAAATGGATTTAAAGCCTAAGTTCTCTGTCTTAATTTTGATAGCAGGGCAGGCTACATGTTCCTAGGCAGGAAAACCAAGTAAGAACTAACCTTGCTGCTCCGAACAATTATTGTGTGTTTCTGGGTACCTTGCGAAAGATGAGAATTTAAATTTAAAACAACAGTCTAATTTATATTGTGGAGCTTTGGTCAATAGTGTTGACTGATCCTAAGTCGTTTTGCTCCATAAAGAATGTTAGCATAGATGAGATGGAGGAACAAGGCAAGCTTTCTACAGTTATGTATTAATCATTGAAGGAAAGATGACTTGGAAAATAACAGTTTGCAGTGTTTGATATGCCACAGCTGTATGGAAATGGGTACAATTCATATATGTATTCATTTATTCAGTTATTTATGTGGATTTCCTGTCTTTTCCATTTGTATGTCTCAAAGTGATTTACTATATAAAACCTGAGCTGTCAACTACCTAAAGAACCTTTCGTTTAATCACCTGCCTTTGGCTAACAGTAATAATACTAAACATTCATACAGCCCCATCAAGAACTCAGAAGTGTTTTACCTGATTTATTTATTTATTTATTTATTTATTTATTTATTTATTTATTTATTTTCCCACCCTTCTGACTGGGCTGCCCCAGCCATTCTGGGTGGCTTCCAGCACATATAAAAACATAGTAAAATATTAAACCTAAAAAAGCTTCCCTTTACAGGGCTGCCTTCAGATGTTTCTTAAATGTTATATAATTACTCATCTCCTTAACATCTGATGGGAGGGCATTCCACAGGGTGAGTGCCACTACCAAGAAGGCCCTCTGCCTGGTTCCGTGTAACTTTGCTTCTCACAGTGAGGGAACCACCAGAAGGCCCTCGGAGCTCGACCTAAGTGTCTGGGCTGAATGATGGGGGTGGAAGCGCTCCTTCAGGTATACTGGGCCAAAGCTATTTAGCCCTTTAAAGGTCAGCACCAACACTTTGAATTGTGCTCAGAAACATACTGGGAACCAATGTAGGTCTTTCAGGACCGGTGTTATATGGTCTTGGCGGCTGCTTCCAGTCACCAGTCTAGCCACCACATTCTGGATTAATTGTAGTTTCCGGGTCACCTTCACAGGTAGCCCCACAGTAGAGAACATTGCAGTACTCCAAGGAGGAGAAAAACCAATGCATGTTCTGCTCTGGGGAGACAGTCTACAGACAGGGAGGGTCTCAGTCAGCGTACCAGATGGAGCTGGTAGATAGCTGCTCTGGACACAGAATTAACCTGTGACTCCATGGACAGCTGTGAGTCCAAAATAACTTCCAAGCTGCGCACCTGGTCCTTCAGGGGCACAGTTACCTTATTCAAGACCAGGGAGTCTCCCACACCTGCCCGCCCCCTGTCCCCCAGAAGCAATATTTCTGTCTTGTCGGGTTTCAACCTCAATCTGTTAACCGCCATCCATCCTCCAAACACCTCCAGACACTCACACAGGGTATTCACCACCTTCACTGGTTCCAATTTAAATGAGATGTAGATTGTAATCCTTTCAAGAACTCTTAAGGTAAGTGATAACTGCCAGGGCCCATTGGTGTTTCCATTTGGCCTTCCTGTTTACCTTCCCATGGCTATGTATGATGGCTTTGCCCTCACATCTGTCCCATGCTTAGGATGGAAGCCACCCACCATTTTGTTTCTGTTCCCCACACTGTACCCCAGAGCAACTGACATTCCGTCAGTTTGCTACATTGTGGGAAAATTATATTTTAAATTTCATAACCTAGTGTCCTCACATATTTGGGATGTTCTCGCTTCCAGATCCTAGTTACTGTTAATATAATTTTTTTAGTAAGTTGTAAATGGTGTATATAATATTTATATAATGCACATGCAAATGAATGTCTGGGGGAAAAACACCTCCAAAAGAGTAACATTTCCTGTGATTCACTTCCCATGAATATACAAAGCCACTTCAAAAGAACTCCAAACCCTGGGCCTTAACAGGAATTTTGACCTCCTCCTCCTGAATAGCAGACTTAGGCAAAGGTCTTAATGAATAGATAAGCTTCACATCTGCCCTAAGAGGTCAAAAATGTTGGGTCCTGCCTCTGCCAGGCCAAGCACAGAAAAACTGAATTCCAGTGACCTGAATTCTTCACTGGGAATGTAGTTGCCTCTTGACACCAGAGTTCAACCCAAAGATTATCTGAGAGAAGCATCCCAACTCATCCTAACTGCATCTTGAAGAAAGTGATTAATTGTAAGGTGGCCAGGGAACACCCCATGCCATGTCTTCATTTATTAACTTCAAAGCCTTTAATTGCTGTAGGACTCATATTGACTTAACTACTTGGCTGCTACAACAACGTCCTATATGCAGACAGACTTTGTATTTGTGGTCAACCTCAGGTGGAAGACGTCACTCATTATCTGTAAGCCTGCCCTTTATGCAGAGATCCAAGAGATCACTTTCTAAAACCTTTGTTCACACAGGCACATCCTAGCAGAAATGATGTACTTTCTTTTCAGTGACAATAATAGCTTTGCAACCTTCTATGCACTGGCTGCAAAAAAAAAAAAAAAGGGAAAAGGGAAAAGGAGTTAGATAAAAATTGTTATAAATTGCTATAAATTGTTGTGGTGATTCAGAGGTTTAATTGGTTGTTGGTGTCTCTCTCTGGTAATGTCTCTCTTACAACAGGGATGCTGACAAATTAGATTTTGAAAAGGCTTAGTATTGGATCTGTCAGAGATGCACAATGGAAACTTATGCATCTCTCTGTAACTTGGCAAAGTCTTTTTAATATTATGGATTTATGGATGTATGTTCAGTATTATGTTATTAATACTATTGCCTATTACAAGTTTGACATGGCCTTTGACTACAACAATAAACTTATGAACTGAACTGTCTTAAGTACAGCCAATGGATCACATCAAATGAGTTTCCCACATGAACCACCATCTGATGAACAGGCTTAAGTTCTGGAGGGGTCCATAAGAGTCAATTGAAATTATGTACAGTTGTACCTTAGAAGTCAAACAGAATCCATTGTGGAAGTCTGCTTGACTTCTAAAATGTTTGTAAACCAAATCGCAGCTTCTGATTGGCTGCAGGAAGCTGCTGCAGCCAATCAGAAACCGTGGAAGCTGTTCAGATGTTCGGGTTCCAAAAGAATGTTTGCAAACTGGAACAATCACAACGCCGGGTTTGCGGTGTTTGGGAGCCAAAACATCTGAGTTCCAGGGCATTCGGGATCCAAGGTACGACTGTACAACCAATCTGAAGTAGCAGGGTGAGTACAGTGGTACCTCAACTTACGAATTACTCGACATACAAATTTTTCGACTCATGAATGAAAAAAGTCCCTGCACGCCTACGAATTTTTCAACATCCGAAGGACATCCGTTGGCAGTTTTAGATGGGGATTACTTGACTTACGAATTTTAGATGCGGTTTACTCGACTTACGAATTTTTCCGAATTTTTCGTTTCCAATGCATTCCTATGGGGAAATCGCTTTTTCCGACTTACGAATTTTTCGACCTACGAATGTGCATTCAGAACGGATTAAATTCGTAAGTCCAGGTACCACTGTAAATGGATGGAGGCCAGCCCTTCAAAATAATATTCCCAGCTCCTTAGCTCACATGAAGATTCTGATACTTGTGTTCCAGAATATTCCAAATGCAAACATGATCACTGGAACAGTGGGGTGATTGTGCTCATAAGGCTAATGTCTTGCTGAGTCATATGATGCATTCCTCATATGCTGTGTCCTTGTACCAGCATAAATCTGGACTAATCTGAATTCAACAACCCAGGCTACTCACCGAGAAACTGAGCTCATACGAAATGTACTAATAAGGGCACATACTGGAAACCTGACACCATTTTGCTTTTGTTTTTGTCACTTAGAAACCTGAACTAGTGGAAAGATGGAGAAGAAGGTGAAAGTCAAGGAAGAGTAGCTGAGTTGTATGTTGAGGGAGCAAGCAGCCAGTACCCCATAAGGCAACTAACTTTTTCTCCATAGAATTCCCTAGGAAAGGACTGCACATTGTGACATGCAGCCACTTCCTGGGGGCATTTTAAAACCATTTTGGTTTGTTTGTTTTTTACTGCATACCCACAGATGAGATAGTAGCTGTTCTCAGCAGCTGTAAAATGTTAAAGAAAGACAAAAGCAGTGACCACAGAGCAGTTTGTCAATTATGTGGCTTACTCCAGAGATTGAGATTCTGTGATTTGTATATAGGTCCAAGGAGGAGGAATTAATAGGTTTGCTCCAGTGTGTGGACTAGATCAGATCGTCTCTAGATCCATCAGTGGCCCTGATCCATCCCTGACTTGTTTCAAGGCCTTTTGCTGGCTACTGCCATCAACAACACTGCTGGTGGTTGTGTGAGCTCCACCGCACTCTTGGTGGTGGTCTCCATGTGGCAGAGTTCCTCCTTCTGGTGGAGCCCTAGGGAGAGACACTTCCACCACTTATTAATCCCCCAGGAGCCTGGATCAAGGGTTAGGATTGCTCCTTCGGGGGGAAATGGCAAACTATACAACCCGGAGTATAAATACAAATGGATAAATAATGCAATAGCCGCGTCATCAGTGACAGAAATATAACAGGTTCAGTGCTCCGAAAAGTAGTTTCTTTCTTTCAACAGACTTAAAATTCAAGATGCATTATACCTGTAATGTGCTTCAAATCACATCACATAGAAATTTCAATTAGCATGAAGATTTGATAATCAGTAACACAGGCATATGTATATCACACATTATTGCTAGCCTAGTTTTATGCTTATATAAAAATTATCAGAAAACTTCAGCTTAGGGGAAAATTAGTAATTTTAAAACAAACAAAGTAGGAAAGTGCTCTCTTGAGGCTTCATTAAGGCTTCATAAATGGTTAGCACAATTATGCTAGATGAAATCAATATATTATTTACATTGCTTTGCTCAGAGATTTATTATGCTCTATTATTTCAACAATGAAATGCAATTAATAAATTGTCAGATCATTTTTCATGTTTTATTTGAAAATGTTTCGGCATATTTTAGCATATCATTTTTTTAGAGTAGCAAAAATACTCTAATGTATAACATTAATAAACGGTGATAGACTTTACTATAAATATTGCATCTGTTGCCAAGTAAAGTTACATACAAAAACAGAACATTGCAAACAGAAGTTCAGTCATTCTTTGGTAGTACAGACATGTGCCTTCTGCATTATTTGAAGATATCTTTGCACTCTTTGAACTCTGCATGCTGATAGACTAATGTAGAGGCATCTTGTGTGTGTGTTTTAATCACACATTTGCTGTGCATTAGAAAGTAGGATTGTGTTTGGTAAGGTTAAAAAAAGTATGGAAGACCTATTGAGCATCCCAATTTTCGACTAACTGTACAAGATACTGACTTTCTGGAAGCTGTCAGTGAAGTGAAGTAACCCATCCAACATGTGTAAAGCAGTGGCCCAACCCTGAAGATAACCTATGGGGGGGTGAGAGAGAGAGGGAGGGAGAGAGAAGGGGGAGGGAGGAGGGAGGGAGGGAGAGGGAGAGGGAGAGGGAGAGAGAGAGAGAGAGAGAGAGAGAGAGAGAGAGAGGAGTCAGAACCAAACATGGATTCAGTTTGCTTGATTCTTCCCTCAAGACATGGAGGGAAGGAAAAATCGCACAATCGAGGCCTATGGTTATATGTATGAAGATCAACCTCACACATAGCAGTGGAGGAGACACAAAGGTAGAAGGACGGAGGAAGGAAGGAGATATAGAGAGACACGGGCAGAATAAAGGAGGAGGAGGATTTTGGATTTGATGTCCTGCTTTATCACTACCCGAAGGAGTCTCAAAGCAGCTTAAAATCTCCTTTCCCTTCCTTCCCCACAACAAACACTCTGTGAGGTGAGTGAGGCTGAGAGACTTCAGAGAAGTGTGACTAGCCCAAGGTCACCCAGCAGCTGCATGTGGAGGAGCGGGGACGCGAACCTGGTTCACCAGATTATGAGTCCACCACTCTTAACCACTACACTACACTGGCTCTCACCAAAAGGCTGCATCTTCCTGTGTCTTTCTCTGGAAGTGGGGTGACTGGCTTCAGTTGCTGCAGTAAGGAAAAGGACTTGGACTTCACAGTAGTTCAGACATCACAGGAAGTCAGTCTATGGATTATTGGGACTGAGCAAACATGCAGACTCATAGAGATGAGCTCACAGCTGCTTTTCTCCCTCCTGGTCTTCTTATTTACTCTTGCATCATGCTGAGAGCCAGTGTGGTGTAGTGGTTAAGAGCAGTAGACTCGTAATCTGGTGAACCGGGTTCGTGTCTCCACACCTCCACATGCAGCTTCTGGGTGACCTTGGGCTAGTCACACTTCTCTGAAGTCTCTCAGCCCCACTCACCTCACAGAGTGTTTGTTGTGGGGGAGGAAGGGAAAGGAGAATGTTAGCCGCTTTGAGACTCCTTCGGGCAGTGATAAAGCGGGATATCAAATCCAAACCCTTCTTCTTCTTCTTAGCTAAGCCAAGAACAAACCTCAGCTATAGCTAGAAATAGGGGAGAAATTCGTTGCATTTTATAGGCATTTATAGGCAAGCCTGCCTAATTTTCACTTTCTGAAACCACAAGCAAACTAAAACACAGACATCCTCCACAATTCACTTCTCCAAATTTTGCAGCGAAGTTCTCCAGCCAAGCAGTGTGCACAGAAAGGCATATACTAGGTTAAAATATGCATACAAATGCATATATTAGTTAAAAGTGAAAAGGGTACAAAAATGCCTTATATTAGGGGAAACTAGTTTGCAAAAATGTGCCTATTAGGATGAAAATGTTGGTGAATTTTCATGAGCTTCCCTGCCCTACCCCAATTCTGCAAACTGACATGGAAACATGGAGAGATGACCTTAAGGCAGGAAAAGCAAGAAACTGAGAGAAGCTGAAACTGATAGCTCCACTCATTCCTAGCTACAGCTAGTGGTTAGTGAGGATAGAGTTTAATCATGAGTTTAGGTTCCGGCAACATGGTAAGCCAGACCTTGACTTAGCACAGCATAGCATGGAAGTAAGAAAGACATGGGAGCAGCGAAGAACCTGTGAGCTCCTCTCTGGGAGCCTGCACATTTGCGTGGTCTCAGTAGGCCATAATTTGGCTCACTGTGATGTGTGAACCAAGCCTAGGAAACTCACACAGAGCTTTAAGAAATAGTGGATGAGCAACAAAAATTCTGGGAGGAATTTTCTCAAGCTATCTTTAGCCAAGCTTCTCACTTCTACACATATGAGTATTTTGAACCACGCTACTCACATGAGGAAAGGCAATACAATTAGGCCCCCCAGGCTTCAACTACATCACCAATCCTGATTTTAGAGTTAAATGCCAAAGCTTCAGGAAAAAATAAAAATACAGTGGTACCTCTGGTTAATTCGTTCCGGAGGTCCGTTCTTAACCTGAAACTGTTCTTAACCTGAGGTACCACTTTAGCTAATGGGGCCTCCCGCTGCCACAGCCGCACCACCGCCGTGTGATTTCTGATCACATCCTGAAGCAAAGTTCTTAACCCGAGGTACCACTGTACTCCTTCAGTTAAAATATTTTTTTGAAACATTCAGGGAAGATTAGTTATTCACACATTTCATTAAGATGCTGATTCACTATGAGATTAATAAGGTAATAAGGCTGTTATTGAATTATTTCAGAGCTTTGATCCTCATATGGTATTTTATTTTGTAAGGTAAAACGTTGGAAGTCAATGCATAGGCTCTGCTGGAACAAATCCTCCCTGTCCAGTCTTTTACATAAACACTTTTTAAATGTTCTAGAATTTGGCACCATTCAGAAAGTGAACGACAGAAGCCAATCACCTTGAAATCTAGTCTTAGATTAAAGTGCAGCAGAAACAATTGGCTGTAACTTCTACAACCCATGAAAATTCTATAGGATTTGGATTGGCAACATAGAATAATACTCAAAGTAGATCTCCATTTTGCAGCCAGCCTTGATGGTATTTATTATATAATAATGTAATTATATAATTAAAATATAATATGGTTTAAGGCATGGTGGGGCATGAGAGTGTCTCCTCTGTGGTGACCCACAGGATAAGAACATATGAAGAGTCTGTTGGATCAGTCCAGTGGCCCATTTAGTCCAGAATCTGTGTTAATTGTTTGCGGGGGGGGGGATCCATTTGCAACCCTGTTTACTCAGAAAATTGCAGGAGTTTTGCATTCTAATTTCATGTGGCAAAAGTGAGGGCCATATCCCAGCATACAATTCTTTCCCATCATTAAAAATTTTGTGTGACATTTTACTATACTGATTTCTTTAAAAGACACAGTTCCATAATGTGACAGGTACTGCAGTGTAAAAGGAATGTTAGAAATTGGGTCAGAAGTGCTAACGTTATAACCAGCAAAACTAATGTATTAAACTTCATGTCTTCATGCAACCAATGACTGCCCTCACCATGAAAACTTTGCGTTCATAAGATTATTAGTGGAAAACTTTATGAACAGTTTATGTTCATAAGGCTTTTCCTGGGTGGTAGCCACAAACAGCTCAAGCATCTCCCTTCTTCAAGGCAAAGACAAAGTGGTTTTGTTAGACCTCAAGGGTGCGCAAAAGGTGACAGGAAGCCACTCACTCATTATCGTTTTGTTCTATTTGCACCCCAATTTTCATCTAAGGGCATCAGAGTGACATTTTACCCCAGTGAGGTAGACCAGGCAGAGTGAAACAGCAATTAATCCAAGACTTCCCAGTGAAATTCACAGCTGAGAATATTTTTGAACCTGGGCTTTCCATACTCAAGCCCAGTAGTCAAGAAGCTTCACCACACTAGCTAGTCCTTTCAGACAAGAATGAGCAGAACACAGGAAGCCAACTTCATACTGAGGCTCACCATTGTTCCATTTAGCTCACCCATAGGGTGAGGTTGCTAAGTCTCCCCCCACCACTGTTTATCTTCGAGTGTTCTGGGCAGAGAGGAGAAAATGAAAATCTGACATGGGAAAGTCAAAGAGAAGAAAGGTGCCAAAGTGAACGCAATGAGGGCTGGTCCATTAAGGTCTCAAGACTTATAAAGCCCTGTTCTCAGCTTGCTGCTTAATGTAGGCTTTGCTTCATCAACCTCAGTCCATCCTCGGCCAATACCCACCTTATTTACTTACTTACAATCAGCCCTGGCTGTCCACTTCCTCCTCCTTTGTCTCTGTGTTGCACTTGTGAACCTCAGCAGGGAATGGGGACAAAACTAGAATTAGTTGCCTCTGTCTTTCACTGGCTCTGCCAACTGTTGACCTCTCTGCCTTCCGCCCTACCAGTAGTGATGGGCACCATCCACCACTGAGTCAAGGAATGAGGCAGCCACGCTATATGCCAGAGGTCAAGCAAAATAATGAGAAGAGACAGATTTGATTTTTTTTTGGCAAAAATTGTATAGAAGAAGTGACATGATTTGATGATAGGCTGAATATGGAGAGCAAAAGAGAGGGAGGAATTAAAAGCAAAGCCAAGGCTTCATGCCTAGTTGACAGGGAGGGTGGGAAAACTGTTAATGGATACAGACTGATCAAGGAAAAGGCAGTTTGGAAGGAAAGATGAGAAATTCGGTTTTGGACATATTGAGTTTGAGAAAGCAGTGAGGCATCCAAGTAGAAATATCAGACAAGCAATAAGTAACTAAATGCAAATACATTTAGAAAATTTAGCCTCTACATGTCATCTGTGGGCTTTTGAAAAAAGTGCTTCTTTTACAATTGCCCCCCTTTTATCATACTTATGTGTATGGGGGGTTTTCCTTCAAATTTCTGTTTTCATAATGATATTTTGGGGCTTGAGGAAATACATATTGCTATGCAGGATTCAAAAGCCTTTTAAAGTGAACAATGCAAGTCATAAGTTTAGCTTGACAAGCGAACATGTACACTCACCATGTGTCCCAATTTATATACTTGTTTAACTAACAAACTGGGTTGTCAAAAGAATGGCAGGAAAATCCTATCTAAACATCAATCAATGCAAGGCAATTAGCTGTGTGTCGGATGGAACATTAGCACAATTTCAGTACATGCCTGTACATATTATAGACACAGTATAATCTTGGGTGACACAAAGATATGTGAGCTACAACATTATGACACAGGTGTATTTTTAAAAAAGGAAAATTAAACACACTCGCACACATATTGCTGGAATTGTAATTGCTATCCTTTAAAATAAGTTAAAACTTTACACCTTAGGTGTAAATATATTACAATTCTTATGACATTTACTGAGCACTGGATAATAGACACTTTGCTCAATGCATAGCAGAAACTGTTAATAACAGCTCCCCCCCCCCATATTTGTAAAGTGCTTGTCTTGCATACAGAATGCAGGAAGGGACAAGATGTGGCCTCTCCACATTGTTTTGCCTCGAAAGGAACACACACTTGGATGCACATGTCTATCCACATCAGAGTAAGCATTGGAGAAAAAAACCCCGAAAGCTTTTCAAGGGTCTGCACTTGTATTAATAATGGTATTATTAATAATCCACAGATTGAAATAATAATATTTGTATTATGCACTGATTAAAGTAAAAAATCATATGTTTTTATTGGAAGAATGTCCCCTGAAATAAGTAATCTGGTTTAATTAATCACCAACCCCAAATCAATGTGAAACATTCTTACCTGCCCCAGGAGATCAGTATTTATTTTTTACATTTTAGTGTTTTCAAGTAATTTCTTGTATTTTCTGTGCTGCTTTTAACTGGGATTTAAAGCACCATTTTTATTATATTGTGCACATCACTGTGACAGATAAACATGGAGGATGATTAATAAATACCTTAAAAAATAATAATAAGACACTTCTCCATCTACAATGTTTCATCTCCCCAGCTAGATCCACCTGGATTTAGTGTGAAGACGAATTTTCTGTAAGATTGCACAACATTGCAGCTGGTTTGTGAATAAAGAGCCACACAACGACTGACACCCATGTGACTGGGAGAGTGGGACTGAAGGCAATGGGAGCTGGCAACCGGGGCAGCTGATGTTAAGCCAAGAGTGCCTTTCCTTTTGCACCCAAAGTTCACATGCAACAGTGGGTTAACACTCAGGGGCTGCATGGATAGTGGTGGGCATGTATGGCAGTGGTAGTAGGTGGGGCTATTAACACACCCAATCAATTCTCTCTCTCTCTCTCTCTCTCTCTCTCTCTCTCTCTCTCTCTCTCACACACACACACACACACACACTTCTTAGTGCTGTTGACTGCACTAGGATTTCAGGTGAGGGACTGAGGTTAAAGCCTGAAGGAGCATCTCCATCCCCATCGTTCAGCCAGACACTGAGGTACAGCTCCAAGGGCCTTCTGGTGGTTCCCTCACGGCAAGAAATGAGGTTACAGGGAACCAGGCAGAGGGCCTTCTCAGTAGTGGTGCCCTCCCTATGGAACACCCTCCCTTCAGATGTCAAGGAAATAAACAGCTATCTGACTTTTAGGGAAGTTTTTAATGTTTGATATTGTATCACTTTTTTATTGTTGCTGTTGGTATTCTGTTGGGAGGTGCCTAGTGTGGCTGGGAGAACCTAGCCAGGTGGGAGGGGTATAAATAATAAATTATTCGTATTCATATTTGTATTCATATTTGTATTTCACTCCCCATGATCCTGATGCAGCCAATTGTGCTGTGCCCATCCTGCTCTGGGACAGTGAACTCTGCTGCATCAGGATTGCTGGAGAATTAACATGTTGGCAGCAGGTGAGGTGGGCAGATTGAAGCCTCCACTCCCCAGTGATCCTGATGCAGTCTAGACTGTTGTCCACAGCACAGAGATAGTGATCTTTTGCACACTGGGATTTCAGGAGACTTGGTCCTTTAACCTCACCCAACAGTGATCCTGGTGTAGCAAAGATCACTGTCCTGGAGTTATTTAGCAATAGGGAAACAGTGCTTTCTCCCTGCCCCCTGGCCCCATAGCTTAAGTGATGGTTGATTAGCTGGGTAGCAGGCTCCCAAAGTCCTGGATGGCAACACGGGGTGTTCCCAAGGGCTGCATGCAGTCTGTGGGCTGCAGGTTGCCAACGTGTGCTTTATTGTGTTTGTGCAATTTCTGCTCCACCCCACACTTCCCTCATTCATTCATTCCCAGTCACCAGCAAAAGAAAGGGAACAGGCAAGAGACACAAATTCAGCACTTACACGGGTAAGGCCAGGTAGAGGTGGCGGCATGTCTCCCACACTGATGAGCAACAAATGCATCCGTGAAAAATTTTCTTCCAACAAACTTCTATGCAGGGGAAACAATGAAGGCTGCCTGGGTACTTACATTAAAACAGCAAAAAGAAATCCCCCCTCTTCCTTCCGACCTCTTGTTTCCTTGCTGCAATGTGGCATCATATCTTTCCTGTTGCTGATTCTATCTATGGAACTTTTTCTATTTGGGAAAAGGCAATTAACATGCAGAGTCTCTCCTCTCTTGGAAGACTAGTGGCACATATCAGTGTGTCACGGTGCAGGTGTGATGTGTCAGGCATACAGGTGTTCCTGTTTGTATTTGCCAGGTAGCCTGCAAACATGCCATGGAGGAGAGAAGGGAGGGGAGAATCGCATTATGTTTTTGCATGGAAGGAGAGAGAAGGACATTGATCCTCCCCAGCATTTCTTTCTACAGCCTTCTCCTTTGCCAATTAGCATAACAGATGTATGATCTGGGAAGTCTTCCAAATTCAGTTTTAAGAAATTAAACATTCAAGATTGGTTATGTTATGAAGGAGTTTTTTGCTCAGTTACAATGTCATGACGAATACTGAAGATCTATCCTGAGCAAGAGAAGAGCTTGTCTAAACAGTAGGGGGTGCACCAGGGATGCTGGCAGATAAATGTATGTTTTTACTAACTTTTTGAACACAGAAAGTACCTCTATAAATCTGCTCGCTGTGGCTTGTTAGCTGGACAGCTCCATTCTTGAAGAGTGTAAGGCAGGGGAGAGACATTCTGTGGGAGACATTATGTGAACCGGGGGACACTCTGTCCCAGTGCAAAGCTGTTTGGGCAACTTTAAAGTAGTAGGGGTGCTCAGTTGGTAGAGCATGAGACTCTTGATCTCATTGTCATGGGTTCGAGCCCTATGTTGGGCAATAGATTCCTGCATTGCAGAGAGTTGGACTAGACGACCCTCATGGTCCCTTCCAACTGTACAATTCTAAGATTCTATGATAGACACAATTACATAGCCTTAACTCAAGAGACACACATACGATCACAATCAGACACATACAATTCCATGGAAGCAGAAATGTAAATTTAAACCTTGGTCTCTCCAGTCAAGCTCATCTTCCATTTTCTCCATAGACTTTTTAATTAATTTTGTAAGAAAGAAAGAAAGAAAGAAAGAAAGAAAGAAAGAAAGAAAGAAAGAACATTTCAACACCTTTTATCTGTCCTGACTCTACAAAAGGCAAAAAGGAACTCGGCATCCACACAAGAAGGATGCAACTAACTTCAAAAGGCATTTATGCCTTTTGCATATTTGTGAGGAACACAAGTCTACCTATCTGCTGAGACATGTTATCTGCTTTGATATTTGTGCAACAGATCTTCTTGCAGAGAAATTGCAGTTGCACAACATCAAAGTCCTTTCCTCTTACATCCGCTCACCACTGAACAGTGAATGGGTGGGATTGGGACCTGAAGGACTGGAAGAAATCTGGCTGTGGGCCATATGCAGCCTACAGGCCAGGAGTTTCCCTGGTGTAAAAATTAATGCATCAGGACCCAGCAAACATGTTTGGATTTCAGTTTTCAATACTTCCAGCAAGGGCAGACTTTGGTAATCTTTTGTAATATGGCACCCTGTACAAGGCCAAAATTTGGCACCCCAACAAATTTTGTTGTTGTTCCAGCAAGATAATTCTGGAGATGTACATATTATAAAGCAATTGCTTGTTGCACTGGCTTGGGTCACATAACACAACTTGCTTGGGCCACATCATACATCCATGAGAATGCGCAGGCTACCAGAGAGTTCTCCTGCCACAGTGAGCTAACCCAAGGTTTGGCTTAGTGAGCCATCTGAATCTTGGATCATGGATTTTCTCCTCACTTAGCTGTAGCCATAGTTCATGGTTAGTGAGAAGAGGGTTTAACCACAATCTGTGTTCGGGTGATAATCTTTAGGGGGGGACCCTAGCTTGGCTCAGCTTCGTGTGGTGTGGAAGCAAAGAGGACTGGGTAGAAGCAAAGCAGCTGTAAGCTCTTCTTCAGGAACTCCAACATTAATGTGGTCCCTGTAAACCATTGTTTGACCTATTGTACAATGTGACCCAGGCCCATATCTGCTAGCCTGATACGTGTCTTTCTTAGCAAGTGAAGGTTGAATCGGTTTGAGAAAGGAGAGCATATCCTGAGTCAGTTGCATGAAGGAGCATACGTGTTTTTTTCAACTGAGTTAAAATATTAAAATATTTGATTAATGAATGCGTAAATTAGGTAAGAACCTTCCAAAGAGTGATGGGAAAAAACACCTCTGTTCAGACCTCTGAATCTTTGGCTCTTAGCCATGACACCACTTTCCTAAGCAGAAAAGAAAATGAGACCAGAATTAATTCAGTCCACCTTCATTGTGGTTTTCATGGGTGAGTCACCTAACATTTACCTGTCATATATAGCAGGCATGTCCAATTCCCAAGAGACTGTGATCTAATCCAACTATAAAAATAGTGGCAGTGATCTACCTATTGAATTGATCAAGTAGATCGTGGTCGACCTGTTGGACAGCCCTGATATATAGCAGGGAAAGAAAAATGTCCATTGTTTCTGGGATAGAACAGGAACCCAATTGGACAGACACTGCATCATCTGATTTGTTATTGATCAATACTGATAGTATTGCCCTCTGTGTTTATCAGCTGCAAGAATAGTTGTTGACAGTGACTTTCTCCATCAGTATGTTGATTGAAATATAATAATATCATATAGAATCAACATCTTCATACCTTTTCATATTTCAAAACAGCTTGAAATCTCTGGGGTGGGAGATGGAACTCCTCTCTTCAACACAGCATGTGATCTTTAAATATATATATATATTGTAAATTTGTTCTCCTGAATGAGTAATCGATCTATTATTTTGCAATGAGAGTTAGCATGCCTTTCCAGTGTAGAGATTTGCAAGTTTAAGCACAGCTACTACAACAGCCTTGTTTATTGCTTTTTTATTTTTGCACAGCTATTGCTGTAATGACACTGAGAAAATATGTCTGTTTATTGCAGACCAAATAGTTTCCTTAAAACATTCTAAACACATGCAAAAGTTCATGATGCATAATGATTTGACTGTTTCTCTAGGTAGGTGTTCTGTATTTCAGAGGATCCATATGTGTCACAAACAGTGAACAATCAGGAACACGCACTGATTATGATATGATTCCTTTTTGGCAGACTCTTGCTGTTGCTCTGGCAGAATTGTACTGATGTATTAGTCATTTGCATAGAAAAGATCCTAGTGCATGACAGTCATTTATTTGTGGTGCCATCTGCACTTTATTATTTTTTTTAAAGTAACATTTTAGAGGAAAATGTGCCTGCAGTTTATGGGTTCTTCTTGCTTTGGATAGAATCCTATTACTTTTCAACCAGTATTTGAATAAAATAACAGACTCATTATGGTGATGTGTAGAAGAAGTAATGCTTAGGCATTAATTAGGAGGAGGAAGGGTGTTGAGTGAATTGTTGCCCTTATCCTATAGATCTCTCAAAAACAGATCATGCATAGTCATTTGCTAATGGGTTGCAACACCCATCTCTTCTGCAAAAATTATATTTCTCTTCTTTCTAGTAATCCTAGTGCAGGAGTAACCAACATGGTGCCCTCTAAATGATGTTTCACTTCCAAATTCCATCAGATTCAGTCAGCATGGCCAATTGCCAATGGGAGTCTTCAAACCACCAAACCTGTGCCCAGGCAGCTTTCCTTGGCCTCACATTGGGTCTTCTTTCTCAGACTTCTTCTTCTTCTTCTTCTTCTTCTTCTTCTTCTTCTTCTTCTTCTTCTTCTTCTTCTTCTTCTCATTATTTGTATGCCACCCTTCACCTGTAGATCTCAGGGCAGTTAACAGTATAATTACATTATACTTTTCCATACACACAAGGAAACCAATGAGCATTGCAATTTAATAATACAGACAGAAGTGATAAAATGCATAACATGACAGCACAAAACAATAAATTAAACTATCATTCAAAGTTACCCAAAACATCTCAACCAACCATCCAGAAGCACATTTTAAATTCTTTATTCAGTGCAATTTAAAAAAAATTATTTCGTTTTTTGCCCACTTCCTAAAAAATAGGAGATGGTGAACTTCCCTGGGGAGGAAATTCCATTATCATAGGTATATACTGAGAATGTCCTGCTCTTGTATTCTTGGGATCCAATCTTATGGGTAGATTGAACTTAGAGCAATGCACCTCTTGATCTCACACCACAGTTTTTCATGCAGCCAGAGTATCACAAATATATTATGACTCTACACCAGTTGGGGGCATAGAAGTAATTTCCAGCCCCTCAAATTGTGCCCATAAGCCAGGTATGGGGAACCTGTGACCCTCCAGATAATGTTGAACTCCCAGCTCCCCTCAGCCCTAGTTATGGTCAGGGATGATAGGAACTGTAGCCTGGCAATCTGTGGAGATGCACAGGTCTCACGTTCCTGCCATAAGCTATTTGAAACCTAAACAGTTTTGTGTGGGACTTATTTTAGAGTACTTCAATGCTTTGAAAAAGAATACAGTATTTTATTCCCCCCCCCCTTTCAACTTCTGTAGCTCAGTTGTATGCTCATCTGCTTAGAAGTACTAATTTCATTTGACATACATTTTCCTACTTGTTATTATGACAATAATAGAGAGGATCTCACAGGGCATTTGAAAACGAATCGAGTCAAAATAGAACCGTACTGGGCAGCATAAATCTCTGCAACTTTAAATTAGCGATAAGGAAACCTAGCTCATAAAAATTCAAACAGCATTTTGCAGAGCGATTATAAAAGCTAGAAGGTTGGGGGTTAGACAGAGTACCCACACAGTAGGAGAGTAGAAATGAACACCTTTGCAGGTGGTGGCTACAAGAACAGAACAGCCACCCTGATATATAATAGAATGAAGCAAAATGAAGTGTTGGTTGTAAGTGGTGCTTAACTTTATTAAGCCAAGAGAACTCTATTATTGAAAATCTGTACCTAACAAAGGGAAATTACTTTGCTGCAATCATGTTCATGAGCTGTCTTAGGTAGGCAAAGCCTTGTCGTTCATTCCAATTAAGCTGTAGCCTTTAAAATGTTAATTAGATGTTGCAACCAGATGCAATATTGAAGAGTTTTTATCTGTTTTTTTTAAAAGCTTCAACTATTTTCCTGTAAACATTAATTAATGCATTTGTAATAGAATCATAGAATTGTGGAGTTCAAAGGGACCCCGAGAGTCATCTAGTCCAACCCCCCTGCAATGCAGGAATCTCAACTAAAGCAACCATGACAGATGGCCATCCAACTTCTACTTTAAAATTTCCAAAGAAGGAAAGTCCACCATCTCCTGAGGGAGTCCGTTCCACTGTCAAAGAGCTCTTAACGTGAGAAAGTTCTTCTTGATATTTAGTTGGAATCTCCTTTCTTGTAACTTGAAGCCATTGGTTTCCCCAGATTATAATCATCACCACACCAAACATGCAATATAAAATTAAAAACTTAAAATAATGAACATTTTCCCAATAGTATGAAATGCATATGTACTGGATAAGCCACATATTAAAGGAAGAACAAAAATCTAACTCTGAGCTGCCTAAACAGGAATATATGAAACTTGCATTCGCCACCTCACAGAGACCCAGGCATCCTCACCAAGAATGTGCATGTTAACTGTATTCACACAACTAATGTCACCTAGATTGACTCACAGACGTCAACCCCAGTCTGCTCCCCTCTATATCTGTATCTCCCACTGCCACCCCATATAACCGCAATGCCTGTAGTTTATTAAGGGTGTTGAAAGTTGTTAGGAAACCCATAATCCCCTCACAGATCTACATTTCCCAGAGTTTCCTGTGATTGATTGTGAAACCAGTCTGAGAACTATTGCTCTGTGGTGGAAATAGGATTCTCCTACCAACTGTCAGCAGTACCCCTAACAAACTACAGCTCCCAGAATCCTCTGGGGGAAGCCATCAGTGTTTAAAGTGGTATCACAGAACTTTAAATATGGTGTTATTATGATCCAGGAATCATACAGAGTTCTTGGTTATGTGGAGTCCTGTGTGTGTGTGTGTGTGTGTGTGTGTGTGTGTGTACAGCTGACTGTCAAAGCATTAATCTGAATATACTGTTCGCTTAGAAAAGAGATTGTAGCTGGGGATTTTTGGGGGGTGGGGTGGCGGCGAGATCATAACTCATTGTTTAGTCTCACTTGATGGAGAAAAAAACTTAATCTTTGGAGACAAATTATTTTAGCAGCTCTCTCGCTCTCCCTCCCTCCCCGCATACTACCGGTATGTCTTTACCATACATACTGGTTAAACTATTTCTGATTTCCATGGGCAAATTAGCTCAGTCAAATCAATTGTAGTGCAATGACAGAAACTGTTTATAAAAAACAAAACTATTAAGATGACAAAGGCACACTCCAACAGCAGTATTGACTGGTGCCAGGAACAAATTGAACCTTACCACCCACAGATCGGAATGTGTCTAATATCTAGAAAGATAGATATAGATATAGATATTTATTTTCCCCTCAGAACTCAATCTGTGGAAATCCCGGAGTCTCAAGAAATGCTTTGGATGAGAGTCCATGTTTGTTTATAGGCTTGACTCAGCTTTGTTGACTTGAAATTGGAATCTGCCAGCCCAGGCATCTACCACAGGCTTCACTTTCAATAAATAAGAAGCAACAGTTTATATTGATTTTTAAATCCTGAATCCTCACGATGCTAAGAGGATCTTAAGCTTAAGTATGCAGAGGTAGCTGCTAGGAAAATAGTAACACTTAGCATTCATCAAATGCTTTGGAGAGTTCAAAACCCTCTGTCTCAGTAATCCTCTAAAGAGTTAGAATCATAGAATCATAGAGTTGGAAGAGACCACAAGGGCCATCCAGTCCAACTCCCTGCCAAGCAGGAAACACCATCAAAGCATTCCTGACAGATGGCTGTCAAGCCTCTGCTTGAAGACCTCCAAAGAAGGAGACTCCACCACACTCCCTGGTAGCAAATTCCACTGTCGAACAGCTCTTACTGTCAGGAAGTTCTTCCTAATGTTTAGGTGGAATCTTCTTTCTTGTAGTTTGAATCCATTGCCCCGTGTCTGCTTCTCTGGAGCAGCAGTAAACAACCTTTCTCCCTCCTATATATGACATCCTTTTATATATTTGAACATGGCTAGAACATGGCTAGTTCTAGAAGGGAGGTTGGTATTATCCCCATTATTATTTTGAGTTATGATTTTAAGTTGCTGTGTAGACCTATTTAAGTCAAAACAAAGAATAAAACAATTTAAAAGGTATAAAAGGTAAAGGACCCCTGGACGGTTAAGTCCAGTCAAAGGCGACTATGGGGTGTGACACTCATCTCACTTTTTAGGCTGAGGGAGCTGGCGTTTGTCTACAGACAGCTTTATGGGTCACGTGGCCAGCATGACTAAACCACTTCTGATGCAACAGGACACTGTGACAAGTGCCAGAGCTCATGGAACAGCATGGAAATGCTGTTTACCTTCCCACCAGAGCAGTACCTATTTGTCTACTTGCACTGGTATGTTTTCAAACTGCTAGGTTGGCAGAAACTGGGACAGAGTCATTGGCCACGCTGGCTGATGGGAGTTGAAGTCCAACAGTGGGGGGCTCACAGGTTCTTCATCCCTGGTTTAATGCAATCAACAAATGATTTAAATCAGTTACAAATCAATCAATCAATCAATCAATCAATCAAGGCTTAAGAACCTTGCACTTTTTTCTGCATCCGTCTGATCTTGTTCTTTCCTTGGCTCCCTATTATAGAGCAGCATGTAACAGCTTGTTCCTGAACCTGCAAATACTCATATATTAGCCCAATTTTTGCAAAGGTCAATGAACTACAAGTATATCACTCTCTTGTTGAGAAACACATTTAGCCCAAGTGCCTGATCACAAAAGTCAGGATATTTATTTCCACTAATATTTTTTTAATCATTGCAAGATATATAAGGAACGGATATGTGGGAAGAAGGGAATTAATTGAGGTTTGTGTTTATGGGAATAATTTTCTGAGTAGGTGGTGACTTGCTTCTCTTCTGCTGGTTTATTTTATTGCTAACAAGAGGCAACCCTATAAACTGGGAATTTTCTGACAGGGAAGCAACCCATTTTATAGAAATGTGCCCCTTGTTTGTGTGAAGTAAAGTGGGCTGGAGGCTAGTTTTAGAATGGTTTGATGAGCAGGGAGATTTCTGTGAAAGGAAGGGCAGCATTACATATAACTTGACTCACCATCACAAGGGTATCACGGGCAAAACACGTAACAGGTTTTAAATAGTGGTGTATTGAAGGTATCAAAGTTAGGACCAAAAGCGTAGTGGTTCAAGGGAGAAATGACAATGGATGGAAGAAGAAAATTATTATTATTATTATTATTATTATTATTATTATTATTATTATTATTAAACACAGGTGGGTGGGTCCAATGAGTCCCAGTCTAAAGAGGGCTCCTCTCTCACTCTCAGCTGCTCATCCACAATATTATTTCCAAGGGGGCACAGGAGGCGCTGTGGTCTAAACCACTGAGTCTCTTGAGCTTGCTGATCGGAAGGTCAGCGGTTCAAACCCGCACAACATGGTGAACTCCCAACTCCCATCAGCCAGCATGGCCAATGGTCTCTATGATGGGAGTTGTAGTCCAGCAACACCTGGAAGGCCACAGTTTCCCCACTACATACATTAAATACAGAGATCAGACACACACTTACTAAAGATGGATGAGCTCACCCAAGCCTGCCATGGATAAACATGGAAAAGATAGGAGATTTTATGTTAAGAAATGGGAAAATCTTCGATCATTTTGCAGAAAGTTTTGAGGGCTTGAAAAAAAAATAAACTGTACCCACTCAGCCTCAGCCTTTCCTTTCTCTTCCCCATTCCTTTCTCTTAATTTAAAGATTTGGTTTCAATCTGGGCAAGGGAAATAATTTCGGAGTATGTGAAGCATTCTGTTCCTTAGAGGAAGGCTGAGGGCAGAATCCAACTAAGGCATCCAATCAGCACAAGGATTTCTGCATGTAGAACTGGACTCTCCCCACTTTCCTCCCTCCATACGTGCCCCAGAACAGATTTAGCGAGGCCTGGGGAAAGAAGAAGGGGCAGTCCTATTGTGGGAGTGGAAATTCTTGTACCGATGGGAGGCTTACTTAGCCTTGGAATTCATGCCAGACCCTGACCTCTGAGAATTTTTCAGGCATCCCTACTATATGCTAATGAAATTAAACACTTAAAGTACTGCAAACCTATATAAAACCAAACAGCAGAATGATCCAGAAGGAGCAATTAGAAACTCCAAAGTACTAAAACAATACCCACTGGTGGAGGAAGGGGGTGCAGGGGGTGTGGTCCACCCTGGGTGCCATCCTGGGGGGGGGGAGAGATCGCCATGCCACCACCCCCACCCACGCTCACAGAGCAGGCAGTGGGAAGCTAGCAGTGCCCCCCGACACTCACCGCACGGGTGGCAGGCAGCTTGGGACGCTTGCAGTGCAGGCAGCAAACCCTGCCCCCACGCTGCTCCAGGTGCTGGAGCTGGTAGTTCTGCCTCTGACAATACCCCCCCCCGCCAAAAAAACATAGTGGTCATTTAAAAGTCTTGTTAAATAAGCAGATTTTAACCTAGTACCTTAGGGCCAAACAAGATGTGGCATGGCATCATTGTGTTTGGGTTCTATATCTCCTTTTCCTTCTCAAAAAGCAGCCATGGGGATTCCTTGCCTTAAATCCCCCACCCCAAATGTTTCTATTAGTAATGGTGGAGCAAGGTAAAGTTACATGGAGAGTAATGGGGCAGATTGTGCTCACTCTCTATTATGCCTTGCGGAAACAAATCCAAGCATGGGTAATGTTTTCTGCCCTCACTCTAAGCAGCTGCTGGGAGTGCCAATGGGGGCTCACCTGCCTTTGTACTCCCC